>NC_053390.1:550729868-551029868 GCF_905171765.1 Bufo bufo | reverse complement strand
CTAGGAGTGGCCGTCCTGTAAAGATGACTGCAAGAGCACAGCGCAAACTATTCAATGAGGTGAAGAGAGTGTCAGCTAAAGACTTACAAAAGTCTCTGGCATATGCTAACATCCCTGTTAGTGAATCTACGATACGTAAAACACTAAACAAGAATGGATTTCATAGGAGGATACCACAGAGGAAGCCACTGCTGTCCAAAAAAAACATTACTGCACGTTTACAGTTTGCACAAGAGCACCTGGATGTTCCACAGCAGTACTGGCAAAATATTCTGTGGACATATGAAACCAAAGTTGAGTTGTTTGGAAGCAACACACAACACTATGTGTGGAGAAAAAGAGGCACAGCACACCAACATCAAAACCTCATCCCAACTGTGAAGTATGGTGGTGGGGGCATCATGGTTTGGGGCTGCTTTGCTGCGTCAGGGCCTGGACGGATTGCTATGATCGAAGGAAAAATGAATTCCCAAGTTTATCAAGACATTTTGCAGGAGAACTTAAGCCATCTGTCCACCAGCTGAAGCTGAACAGGACAACGACCCAAAGCATACAAGTAAATGAACAACAGAATGGCTTAAACAGAAGAAAATACGCCTTCTGGAGTGGCCCAGTCAGAGTCCTGACCTCAACCCGATTGAGATGCTGTGGCATGACCTCAAGAAAGCGATTCACACCAGACATCCCAAGAATATTGCTGAACTGAAACAGTTCTGTAAAGAGGAATGGTAAAGAATTACTCCTGACCGTTGTGCACGTCTGATCGGCAACTACAGGAAACGTTTGGTTGAAGTTATTGCTGCCAAAGGAGGTTCAACCAGTTATTAAATCCAAGAGTTCACATACTTTTTCCACCTGCACTGTGAATGTTTACATGGTGTGTTCAATAAAAACATGGTAACATTTAATTCTTTGTGTGTTATTAGTTTAAGCAGACTGTGATTGTCTATTGTTGTGACTTAGATGAAGATCAGATCACATTTTATGACCAATTTGTGCAAAAATACATATCATTCCAAAGAGTTCACATACTTTTTCGTGCAACTGTATATATATATATATATAGTGGGGATTTGCTCTGGTAGGCAGGTTAGCAGACGCAGTATAGAGGCAACAACAAAGTCTTTAAATAAACAGTTCAGTGTTTATTCACACATTAAGTAAATGACAAAACAAAAAGTCTGCTTCAAGGAAAACAGTCACCTTGTGATTCTGGTGTTCCTTCACACCATGCGGCAAACAAGAAGTCCTTGGAAAAAGCCAAATCCACCTGCTTTCACACCAACAAGGTAGCAGACCTTAATCCAGGCCCAAACTCCCAGGTTCCAACACAGAGACTGACAGAGCTCCACTGCCAGAGTGGAGTAATCCACTCACAGCTGACACTGCTGGCTGGGTTTTTTATAGGCCAGTCAAGACACGGCCTGGAACGTGGGGAGTAGTCACCCACCCACCCGTCCCGGATCAGCTATACAGCCATACTAAAATAGCAAAGTGTCAGGAAGCACGCAAGCTGACGTTTGGTGCGTTCGTGCAGACACTGCAGTATAAAAAGTATTTTTATGTAGTTCACCATGCAGTATATATGACATGGTTTATTTTGTGGGTCGATATGAATAGAATTATACCAAATTTATATATAGCAGGTTTATTTTATGTTTTACTACTTTTTCATCAGAAAATCACTTTTTTTTTCACTCTATCGCCATATCTAATACTCATAACATTTTTATTGTTTCATCAATGTAGCTGTGCGAGGGCTTGATTTTGTGGGACAGGTTGTAGTTTTCATTGGTAACATTTTGGGTACATATGATTGCTTTTTGCACCCTTTTTTGGGCGGTAAGGTGACAAAAACAGCAATTCCGTCTTTGTGTGTATATATTTGTTTACAACACTCACTGGGTGGGATAAGTAACATGATCCTTTTATAAATCAGGTCATTATGAACACAGCAACACCAATTATGTGAATTATTTACTATATTTACATATACCCCCAAACGGTGCCATTACAAAATTACAATTTATCCAGCAAGAAACAAGCCCTCATACAGCTATATTCACTGAAAAATATATTTGAAATGTAGAGATAAAAAAAAAATTGTCCTGACGTCCAAAATAGCATTAATGAATATTCATATCAAAATAGAAAACTTAGAACATAGATAACACAAACTAGTGCAATGTGTAATAACTTCCTTAGAATAACATTACACGTGAGACTTTTTCGTTTGTTCAGTACCATAATTTGTCATGAAATGATGAAACAGCAGCTTCACCTGATGTTATCTTTTAGTTTGTAAAGAATACGGGTTGCATCATGTATGTTCACTTCCTCAGACTGGCTTTACCTGAGTTGATGCTCATTCATTCATATAGCCAGACAGACATAGCCTTGGTTTGGCACTCATTCAATTGACTTAACAACACGATTACACTGAAATTCCAAAAATAATTGCAGAGCCATGTTGAAAAAATTATCTTCTGAAACTTAGTAAATTCATAAATGAAGACCTGTTTATTGAACATTATAAGCAGTAGCTTAGTCTAGATTTTATTTTATGATTAAAAACTAAGTTAATGGCCCACATTTACTAATGTGTCTGTGCTAAAAAATCGGTCACAATTGTAGTACAATTTGGTGCATATATGATTTCTACACTTTTTCCTGACATGCTCGACAATGGGCAGGCTTAGTGGAAAGGCGCGGGGCTTAGTTGGAAAGTGGGTGGACCTAAAATATACTATTTTGCAGCAAAATTGCGCCATAATTCTGGTGTAAAATTCTGATTCAAAGTAAGACAACTAATAGTTGGTATAGAGTCAGAGAAAAGTGTCTATCTCTATCATACAGCCTGATCCACTGTGACAAATCTGGTGTAGGTCTACATAGCATGTCTAAGATAATGTCATCTATGGGATTAGTAACTGGGCCTATGTGTATAGGAGTCTACTAACAACATCCTAAACTAGCTTGCCCTTTTACATCTATGCTGTAATCAACTTTAACCCCTGTAGAACTGACATATTTTGGACCTTAAGGATGAAGACTTTCTTTAATTTAGAAACTTTTTTATTTTCCTGTAGATTAGGGGTGGGGGACCTTTTTGATGCCAAGGGCCATTTGTATATAACATCGTTCGCGGCCCATACAAAATTTGACTGCTATATTTGGTCAAACGTATAACTGACTTAGGGGTAAGTTACAGAAATTGCGCTTCAATTAAAAAAAGTCGAGAGCGCTGTATTTTTGCAGCACAAAATGGTGCCTGCACTATATATATTACATATAGTATAGGTGCCATTTTGACCAAACACAGTTGTCTAATTTTTAAGTTCAGACCCCCCAGCCTACATCAGCCTCAGATCAGACTCCCATCAGACCTTTCAGCCTCAGATCAGACCCCCATTGGACCATCCCTAGCCTCAGATCAGACCCCCATCAGATGCCCCAGCCTTAGATCAGACCCCCATCAGACCACACCCTATCAGACCTTCCCTAGACTCATATCAGACCCCCAGCCTCAGATCAACCCCATCAGACACTCCAGCCTCAGATCAGACCCAGCAGTTTTAGATGAGACCCCCATCAGACCCTTCAGCCTCAGATCACACCCCCATCAGACCCTCCCTAGCCTCAGATCAGCCCCCATCAGATACCCCAGCTTCAGATCATACTCCCATCAGACCTCCCAGCCTCACATTAGACCCCCATCAGACCCCCCAGCCTTAGATCAGATGCCCATCAGACCCCTCAGACTCAGATCACACCCCAATCAGACCTCCCAGCCTTAGATCACACCCGCATCAGACCCTCCCTAGCCTCAGATCACCCCCGCATCAGACCCTCCCTAGCCTCAGATCAGCCTCATCAGACCCCCAACCTTAGATCAGACCATCGCCAGCCTCAGATCAGCCCCCATCAGACCCCTAAGCCTCAGATCAGACCCCTCCCAGCATCAGATCAGACCCATCAAACCCCCCAACCTCAGATCAGATCTTCCCCACCCTCAACTAGCATCAGATCAGCCTCTATCAGACCCCCCAGCATCCAATAAGACAATAAAAATTAAAAAAAATCCATGGTGATGGATCATGTGACAGACCATGTGACGAGCGTAGTGACGTCATCAAAGGTCCTATTCCTCACAGATGAAGACAGAAGAGATGCCGGCTGCGCGAACAAGTGGATTAAGGTGAGTTAAATTCTTTTTTTTTTTTTAACCCCTTCAGCCCTATTGTACTATGCATTCTGTTTTCAGAATGCTATTATTTTCCCTTATAACCATGTTATAAGGGAAAATAATAATGTTCGGGTCCCCATCCCGATCGTCACCTAGCAACCGTGCGTGAAAATCACACCGCATCCGCACTTGCTTGCGATTTTCACGCAACCCCATTCATTTCTATGGGGCCTGCGTTACGTGAAAAACGCACAAAGAGGAGCATGCTGCGATTTTCAGCATAGAAATGAATGGGTCCGGATTCAGTGCGGGTGCAATGCGTTCACCTCACGCATTGCACCCGCGCGGAAATCTCGCCCGTGTGAAAGGGGCCTTATGAGGGCTTGTGTTTTTCCTCAGCAAGTTATATTTTCAATTTTGGGTATCTCTTATTCATTCATTACCTAGTATTAATTTTTGGATTCAGAAAATTCTGTTCTATTGTTTTCCATTGATTGTAAAGGAATAAACATTCTAATTTAATTTTGCCAGCTGTTACACGTATGCCAATACCAGATATTATAGTTTTCTTTAATATTTTACCACTATTGCACAATAAAAACAAAAAAGTTTATACTGCCATAACATATTAACTTGCAGCAAAACGCAATAGCCCAGAATTTGTCTGCGCCAAAAATATATAAAACAAATTAGGTTTCTACACTTTTTATCTTACCTGCCTGACAAAGCGTAAAGTGGCTGGTGCTTCATTGGAAAGAGGCGTGCCTAAAATGCGCCATTTTACGCCAGAATTTTGCCAAAATTCTGGCATAAAAATTGGTCTGAAAGTAAGCCAACCAATATCTGGTATAGAGTCAATAAAAAGTATCTATCCCTGCACCACATTCATCACCCAGCTTGAGCCCCATCACAACTGTGCTGGCACACAAAGCAGTTGAGGTCAAAGCAGCATGGGGTTAACTGTATACAGTTACTGGATCAAAAAAACATGCCCTCACAAAGCAGTTAAAGGGGTTGTCTGGTTTCATGAAATTAATGACCTATCCTCAGGATTGTGGGGGGGGGGGGTGACTCTCTGAACGTCAGCTAGTTAAAGGGGTTGTGGCACTTGTGCTGTGACCTCTTGTTTACCTGCATGCCATCTAGATTGTAACGGCGTACAGTGTAATTACAGCTTGACTTGAATGGCGGAGAAAGCTGTAATTACATAGATAAAATCTAGACAGCATGCAGGTAAACATTGAAGAGAACTCAGTGCTCACATAAGCACCCCTTCAAACAGCTGACTGGCAGGGGTGCCAAGAATCAGATCCCCACTGATCTGATATTAATGACCTAGGATAGTCTTCACTATTATGAAATCAGACAACCCCTTTAAATAATTGAGCCAGTTTAGAAGCCTGATTAAACACTGGTGTTCTGCGCAGCAGAAATAATCAAAAAATTTTAGATTACTAAATAATTGACATAATGATACAATTGACAATTTCTTAACTTGATCACACTGCGCAGCGAGGCAGTCCCCTCAGTCTTTGTTCACATGTATAATCAGAAACCATGATGCAATGCTGGGTCTCTCATACAGTGGACTCCTAATGGGATCCATCTGGTTTCTGGCAGTGTCTGTCATTTTGAAGGAAAGAATAGTGTGTCAGGCTAAACAATTCTGCCCATCAGATATGATGGAATCTGCGAGGACCTCTGAAACAGATGTGAAGATAGCCTTATACTATCTGTTCAAATTTTTTTTTGCACTTTTGGAGTTATTTATCAAACTGGTGTAAAATAGAACTGGCTTAGTTGCCCATAGCAACCAATCAGATTCCACCTTTCATTTTCCAAAGGAGCTGTCAAAGATGAAATGGGGGAATCTGATTGGTTGCTATGGACAACTAAGCCAGTTCTACTTTACACCAGTTTGATACATGACCCATTTATTTTAATAATAACCAACTGGATGTATTAAAATATCTAGATACAATTACTGCCACCAGCTTCACCCAATGCCACAATATTCTATGCATTTGAGATTCACCACTGTGTAATGCTGTGGGCTACTGTTCTTGTCAACAGCTACCAAGATATCTTTAGAGGTAACCAGAGAGCATCCAACCACATATCATATTGTATTTTGCTCTTGTAAGTACTTTACATTGTGCTATTTGAACCTGTTTCTATATTAAGAGGCAATATATGTAATTTCTCAGTTATGAAACAGGCTGTGTGTGAATGGTGGTCAAGCCCCTGGTATAAAAGGATTTTAGTAGATAAAAGGGGAGATTTATCAAACTGATGTAAAGTAGAACTGGTGTAGAACTTAGTTGCCCATAGCAACCAATCAGATTCCACCTTTCATTTTCCAAAGGAGCTGTGAAAAATGAAAGGTGGAATCAGATTGGTTGCTATGGGCAACTAAGCCAGTTCTAATTTACACCAGTTTGATAGAAAGATAGAATCCAGCTTCTTGTGGAGTAAAAAATAGTTCTTTATTGGCTCATCATATAAAATCCACCAAAATCACAGGAAAAAGGTGTAGTAACATGTTTCAGGCTACAGAATCCAGCCCTTCATCAAGACATAACACACATAATAAAACCATTCTTTTTTATGTAGCACAAGGTCCAACCTCCTCTAATCAGCAAAGTGTCCGCACCTGGAGCCTGGAATGGGAACCATTCAGCGCAGGCCCGTCGCTAACAGACAGGCAAAACAAGCAATTGCTTGGGGCCCCGAGCTGGCCCGGGGCCCCAAACTTCTGTTGTTTTTTTTATTTTTATTTCCACACACACTACACACAGGCAGCCAGGCCCGAGCCGCGGACCGCCCGCCCACTACACTAGACTAGTGTAGTGGGCGGGACGTGGGCGGTCCGAGGCTCGGGCCTGGCTGGGGAGGAGTCAGGACTGGAGCAGGGTGCACGCAGGGCCGGGCCGACACAGTGGCTGGGGAGGCTCCAGCCAGGCCACTGAGAACTCAGAAGATCCGATGGTATATTCTAACCCCCAGGCGTTCCCATGGTGACGGGGACGCTTGCCTGGGGGTTAGAATATACCATCGGATCTGAGTTTTCACGGGCTCAGTGAGATTGTAAAAATCCAAATCCGATGGTATATTCTAACCCCCAGGCGTTCCCATGGTGACAGGCACGCTTGCCTGGGGGTTAGAATATACAGGGCCACGATGCTCACAGCAGTATATTTATAAACTAATCAGTAACTACTTTAACTTTAATAATTGCTCATTGCTGAGCTCTTTACTTGGATTTAACAGCAGGCAGTGCGGGGGCGGCGCTCACTCGCCTAGTGGGAGGAGCAGGCGCGTGACGTCAGTGAGTGAGCGCCGCCCCCCGCACTGCCTGCTGTTACCAGAGGAGCTAAGGCAGAGTAAGATATCAAAAAAATCCAAGTAAAGAGCTCAGCAATGAGCAATGATTAAAGTTAAAGTAGTTACTGATTAGTTTATAAATATACTGCTGTGAGCGGCGTGGAGGGGAATCTGTGGATGGCACTGTTTAGGGGGGGATCTGTGGATGGCACTGTTTAGGGGGGGATCTGTGGATGACACTGTTATGAGGGGGGATCTGTGGATGGCACTGTTTAGGGGGGGGATCTGTGGATGGCACTGTTTAGGGGAGGGGGGGATCTGTGGATTGCACTGTTTAGGGGGTAGATCTGTGGATGGCACTGTTTAGGGGGATCTGTGGATGGCACTGTTTTGGGGGGATCTGTGGATGGCACTGATTTGGGGGGATCTGTGGATGGCACTGTTTTGGGGGGATCTGTGGATGGCACTGTTTAGGGGGATCTGTGGATGGCACTGTTTAGGGGGGGATCTGTGGATGGCACTGTTTAGGGGGGGATCTGTGGATGGCACTGTTATGAAGGGGGATCTGTGGATTGCACTGTTTAGGGGAGGGGGGATCTGTGGATGGCACTGTTTAGGGGGGATCTGTGGATGGCACTGTTTAGGGGGGGGATCTGTGGATGGCACTGTTTTGGGGGGATCTGTGGATGGCACTGTTTAGGGGGGATCTGTGGATGGCACTGTTTAGGGGGGGATCTGTGGATGGCACTGTTTAGGGGGGATCTGTGGATGGCACTGTTTAAGGGAGGGGGATCTGTGGATTGCACTGTTTAGGGGAGGGGGATCTGTGGATGGCACTGTTTAGGGGGATCTGTGGATGGCACTGTTTAGGGGGGATCTGTGGATGGCACTGTTTAGGGGGGATCTGTGGATGGCACTGTTTAAGGGAGGGGGATCTGTGGATTGCACTGTTTAGGGGAGGGGGATCTGTGGATGGCACTGTTTAGGGGGATCTGTGGATGGCACTGTTTAGGGGGGATCTGTGGATGGCACTGTTTAGGGGGATCTGTGGATGGCACTGTTTAGGGGGGATCTGTGGATGGCACTGTTTAGGGGGGATCTGTGGATGGCAGTGTTTAGGGGGGGATCTGTGGATGGCACTGTTTAGGGGAGGGGGATCTGTGGATTGCACTGTTTAGGGGAGGGGGGGATCTGTGGATGGCACTGTTTAGGGGGGATCTGTGGATGGCACTGTTTAGGGGGGATCTGTGGATGGCACTGTTTAGGGGGGGGATCTGTGGATGGCACTGTTTTGGGGGGATCTGTGGATGGCACTGTTTAGGGGGATCTGTGGATGGCACTGTTATGAAGGGGGGATCTGTGGATTGCACTGTTTAGGGGAGGGGGGATCTGTGGATGGCACTGTTTAGGGGGGATCTGTGGATGGCACTGTTTAGGGGGGGGATCTGTGGATGGCACTGTTTAGGGGGGATCTTTGGATGGCACTGTTTAGGGGGGGATCTGTGGATGGCACTGTTTAGGGGGGATCTGTGGATGGCGCTGTTTAAGGGAGGGGGATCTGTGGATTGCACTGTTTAGGGGAGGGGGATCTGTGGATGGCACTGTTTAGGGGGGATCTGTGGATGGCACTGTTTAGGGGGATCTGTGGATGGCACTGTTTAGGGGGATCTGTGGATGGCACTGTTTAGGGGGGATCTGTGGATGGCACTGTTTAGGGGGGATCTGTGGATGGCAGTGTTTAGGGGGGGATCTGTGGATGGCAGTGTTTAGGGGGGATCTGTGGATGGCACTGTTTAGGGGAGGGGGATCTGTGGATGGCACTGTTTAGGGGAGGGGGATCTGTGGATTGCACTGTTTAGGGGAGGGGGGGGGATCTGTGGATGGCACTGTTTAGGGGGGATCTGTGGATGGCACTGTTTAGGGGGGATCTGTGGATGGCACTGTTTAGGGGGGATCTGTGGATGGCACTGTTTAGGGGGGGGGATCTGTGGATGGCACTGTTTTGGGGGGATCTGTGGATGGCACTGTTTTGGGGGGATCTGTGGATGGCACTGTTTAGGGGGATCTGTGGATGGCACTGTTTAGGGGGGGATCTGTGGATGGCACTGTTTAGGGGGGGATCTGTGGATGGCACTGTTTAGGGGGGGATCTGTGGATGGCACTGTTTAGGGGGGGATCTGTGGATGGCACTGTTTAGGGGGGGATCTGTGGATGGCACTGTTTAGGGGGGGATCTGTGGATGGCACTGTTTAGGGGGGATCTGTGGATGGCACTGTTTAGGGGGGGATCTGTGGATGGCACTGTTTAGGGGGGGATCTGTGGATGGCACTGTTATGAAGGGGGGATCTGTGGATTGCACTGTTTAGGGGAGGGGGGATCTGTGGATGGCACTGTTTAGGGGGGGATCTGTGGATGGCACTGTTTAGGGGGGATCTGTGGATGGCACTGTTTAGGGGGGGGATCTGTGGATGGCACTGTTTAGGGGGGATCTGTGGATGGCACTGTTTAAGGGAGGGGGATCTGTGGATTGCACTGTTTAGGGGAGGGGGATCTGTGGATTGCACTGTTTAGGGGAGGGGGATCTGTGGATGGCACTGTTTAGGGGGATCTGTGGATGGCACTGTTTAGGGGGGATCTGTGGATGGCACTGTTTAGGGGGGATCTGTGGATGGCACTGTTTAGGGGGGATCTGTGGATGGCACTGTTTAGGGGGGATCTGTGGATGGCACTGTTTAGGGGGGATCTGTGGATGGCACTGTTTAGGGGGGATCTGTGGATGGCAGTGTTTAGGGGGGGATCTGTGGATGGCAGTGTTTAGGGGGGGATCTGTGGATGGCACTGTTTAGGGAAGGGGGATCTGTGGATTGCACTGTTTAGGGGAGGGGGGGATCTGTGGATGGCACTGTTTAGGGGGGATCTGTGGATGGCACTGTTTAGGGGGGATCTGTGGATGGCACTGTTTAGGGGGGGGATCTGTGGATGGCACTGTTTTGGGGGGATCTGTGGATGGCACTGTTTAGGGGGATCTGTGGATGGCACTGTTTAGGGGGGGATCTGTGGATGGCACTGTTTAGGGGGGGATCTGTGGATAGAACTGTTTAGGGGGGGGATCTGTGGAGTCGGCCGTCATCATAAAGCGGAATTATGCTTCAGGAAGCCAGAAAAGAAAGGAAGAGGAGGATAAGAAAAAACAAGATAGTGGTAAGTGATAAATTACATACACGTAAGGTGTGGAGGGAGGGGCCTCCATGTCTATTTTGCTTGGGGCCCCCAAATTCCTTCAAAAGGCCCGGATTCAGCGGTCCAGGAGAGGAGATCCAGTATCACAGGTGATGCATACATACACATAATGAACATATCTTAGGCCACTTTCACACCTGCGTTAGGTGCGGATCCGCCTGCCATCCGCACAGACGGATCCGCACCTATAAATGCAAACAATGGCATCCGTTCAGAACGGATCCATCCGCGTTCTATGTAAAAATAAAGTCTAAGTCTAATTGTTAGTCAGATCCGTCCCGACCCCACACTCCTACACCAGTTTGATAAATCTCCCCCAGAGTATTTAGTATAAGGCGCAATTCTGAATTTTAGGGGAATAAATATACATGAATATGTGACTTTACAAATTGTTGTATGATTTAGACCCCACCTGTCTGACTTATCTAAGTATTGAACACCCAGCTGTCAAAATGTCATGAAAACTAAATATATCTGGGTGCTGTCTGGGCTTAACACAATGATACTAGATGACACATTAAAGTTAAGAAAATAAAGTCTGTTTACTGAAAGCCTCTCAAACGTATTATCAAACTATAATGTGAGAGATTAATTGCAATAAAACATGAGTAATTTATATTCATCACGTATCTCTTTCAACAGAGATTCAAGATTGGGCCTCAAGGTATCTAGATCTTGAATGAACTGGCTCTCTACAGATGGGTAGGTTCACACTTTTTGGAGGATGTTTTGAGGTAGATTTCCCTACTAGTAATGAGCAGCATAGGCAATATTCGTTTTCGCGATATTTCGCTAATTTTTGGCCTAATATTTGCCATAAAATCGCAAATTCTATAATTCGTGATCTCCAGTCATTATCTGCTTGATTTCGAAAATCGGCAATGTAATATGCGCGTAATACAGGTGTGGGTCACTTTTGCTATATTTTTCAAGCTGCTAGACTGACTATATGTATTATATATATGAGCTAACTAACTATCTAATGTAATTGGATAAGGATCCAGATGAAAGCACAGAGCACAGCAATGTCACTACTCTCTCAGAAGTGCAAAAAACGACAGAAAATGGCTGCTGGGGAGTTTCTTATATGGTAAGGGGTAGGCAACTTTCCTATCGGTTGCTAGAGATGTTGCTAAGCTCAGACAAAGATATTGCAGCCTACTCATTGGCCCAAAGCAAGAAGCAGGAGGGTACTGATGAAAAGAAATCTTTGCGACTACATAGATATTGCACTATATTCTACATATTCGCAAATTCTCGAAGTGCCGATATTCGCGATAAAAATTCTCAACACTATTCCCTACAGGAGTAAAGTGAGATAGGGGGCGGCACCACTACACCGGCTAGGCGCACATAGATGAAACGCTGGCGTGGCTTGAAGAGGACACACACGATCGGAGGTGCTCAGCTGAATGTAGCAAGTACGATGCAAAACGAAATCAATGTAGAAATGAAAATAGGCAGCGGCACTCACCCGTGTGTAAATAGGCAGCTTTATTTCTCGGAATAACATGAGGCAGGGGGCGGACAGATCCTAGGCACGCATTGAACAGCGGCAGCCGTTTCGCGCTACATGCGTTTCTTCTGGCTGTGCGTCAATGCGTGCTTGCGCATCGCTCCTTTAAATGCCGCCGCAGACCGTTGTCATGGAAATTAACAAGCCAGGCTGCGTCTGCATAAAGGGAATGACTGAAAATATAATAAATGTGAATATAAAAACAATGACATGTGCAACTGTCATGGGTCATGAGCAAAATAGTTAATGTAACAATGTATTAATACATGCAATATTATAAAAAGGGGCTAAGATCGTTTCTATCGTTAATACCTAATTCCCCTAAGGCTTGTGTACGTAGTACCCACCTAGCCTCTCTCTGTAAGAGTAGACGGTGACTGTCCCCTCCTTGCAGGGGTGTAGATACGGTTTCTAAACCTGAGAAAGAGATACAACTGATGTCACCATCATGAACTACTCTCACATGTTCTATGAGTCTCGGACATCCTTTCCCTGTTTTAATGGAATTAAAATGTCCCCTGACTCGTTCAAAATTGGGACGTCTTGAGAAGGGATGCAACTCTAAATCAATTGACACAACAGAAACCCCTGATCTCCTTCAGAAGGAGCCATACTGTTAGAGATAAGCTTGTTAGGAGTAGGTTTCAATCAAACAGTAGTAAGAACTGGCTCAATAGTAGCCTCCCTAAAGGCAACTTCAGGTGTGGAAGCTGCTCACTGTGCACTAGTAATTCACAGAAAAAATGCATTGAATTTGCTGGCATTTCGCATAAAGTCAATACTTTTATCAATTGCCGAAGTACTTATGTAGTATATTTACTATTGTGCACATGTGGACGCTTCTATATCGGTAAGACGATAAGATGCCTGTATGAACGAGTCAGGGAACATTTTAATTCCATTAAAACAGGGAAAGGATGTCCGAGACTCATAGAACATGTGAGAGTAGTTCATGATGGTGACATCAGTTGTATCTCTTTCTCAGGTTTAGAAACCGTATCTACACCCCTGCAAGGAGGGGACAGACACCGTCTACTCTTACAGAGTACACAAGCCTTAGGGGAATTAGGTATGAACGATAGAAACGATCTTAGCCCCTTTTTATAATATTGCATGTATTAATACATTGTTACATTAACTATTTTGCTCATGACCCATGACAGTTGCACATGTCATTGTTTTTATATTCACATTTATTATATTTTCAGTCATTCCCTTTATGCAGACGCAGCCTGGCTTGTTAATTTCCATGACAACGGTCTGCGGCGGCATTTAAAGGAGCGATGCGCAAGCACGCATTGACGCACAGCCAGAAGAAGCGCATGTAGCGCGAAACGGCCGCCGCTGTTCAATGCGTGCCTAGGATCTGTCCGCCCCCTGCCTCATGTTATTCCGAGAAATAAAGCTGCCTATTTACACTCGGGTGAGTGCCGCTGCCTATTTTCATTTCTACATTGATTTACTATTCCCTACAGGGTTTTCAGCCAAAGCCAGAAGTAGATTTGTAAGGAATTGGAATATAAAGGAAGGATTTATACTTCTCTTTTCTGCTGGATCCACTTCTCTCTTTGGGTGAAAAACCTGCACCAACAGGCCTCAAAACCTACTCCAAAAAACTCTGGGGCAGATTTATCATATGTTCATTCCACAATTCTGGCTTCAAATAGTTGTAAAATAGGGCTTTTGTGACTTTTTGCACTCGCTTGTTCAAACATTTTAAAACTTTTTGCAGTTTTACACCACTCACTCCAGTTTTGAAATATGAGTAGAAAAGTGGGCGTGGCTGGCTATGTTAATGAATTCCACTCCAGATTTATCATTGAATGTCACAAAAAAAGTCGCAATCTCACTCCAGGAGGAGGGTGGAGTAGGAAAACTGGAGTAGCTTTTCTAGACAAAAAAGTGTTAGGTCTAAGGATAAGACAAATTTATCAAGTAACATGAGACATAAATGTTAAATAAAGTACTCCAACACAGACTCATGCAAAACTTACTTCAAACTGACTGGTAACAGAAGTCGTCCCAAAAGATTGGAAATTAGCAAATGTTGTGCCCATTCACAAGAAAGGTAGTAGGGAGGAATCGGGCAACTATAGGCCAGTAAGCCTGAAATCAATACTGGGGAAATTAATGGAAACCATACTTAAGGAGAGGATTGTGGAACATCTAAAATCCCATGGATAGAAAGATGAAAAACAGCATGGGTTTACTTCAGAGAGATCATGTCAAACTAATCTTATTGATTTTTTTGATTGGGTGACTAAAATAATAGATGGCGGAGGTGCAGTAGACATCGCTTATCTAGACTTCAGTAAGGCTTTTGATACTGTCCCACATAGGCTTATCAATAAATTGCAGTCTTTGTGCGTGGACTCCCATATTGTTGAATGGATTAGGCAGTGGCCGAGGAACAGACAACAGAGGGTTGTAGTCAATGGAGTATATTCAGACCATGGTCTTGTTACCAGTGGGGTACCTCAGGGATCTGTTCTTGGACCCATATTGTTTAATATCTTTATCAGCAAAATTGCAGAAGGCCTCGATGGTAAGGTGTGTCTTTTTGCTGATGACACAAAGATTTGTAACAGGGTTGATGTTCCTGGAGGGATACACCAAATGGAAAAGGATTTAGGAAAACTAGAGGAATGGTCAAAAATCTTGCAACTAAAATTTTATGTTGATAAGTGCAAGATAATGCACCTGGGGCGTAAAAACCCAAGAGCAGAATATAAAATCAGTAATACGGTCCTAACCTCAGTATCTGAGGAAAGGGATTTAGGGGGTCATTATTTCAGAAGACTTAAAGGTAGGCAGACAATGTCATAGAGCAGCAGGAAATGCTAGCAGAATGCTTGGGTGTATAGGGAGAGGCATTACCAGTAGAAAGAGGGAGGTGTTCATGCCACTCTACAGAGCACTAGTGAGACCTCATTTGGAGTATTGTGCTCAGTACTGGAGACCATATCTCCAGAAGGATATTGATACTTTGGAGAGAGTTCAGAGAAGAGCTACTAAACTGGTACATGGATTGCAGGATAAAACTTACCAGGAAAGATTAAAGGACCTTAACATGTATAGCTTGGAAGAAAGACGAGACAGAGGGGATATAATAGAAACTTTTAAATACATAAAGGGAATCAACAAGGTAAAAGAGGAGAAAATATTTAAAAGAAGAAAAACTGCTACAAGAAGACATAGTTTTAAATTAGAGGGGCAAAGGTTTAAAAGTAATATCAGGAAGTATTACTTTACTGAGAGAGTAGTGGATGCATGGAATAGCCTTCCTGCAGAAGTGGTAGCTGCAAATACAGTGAAGGAGTTTAAGCATGCATAGAATAGGCATAAGGCCATCCTTCATATAAGATAGGTCAAGGGGCTATTCATATTATTCAGTATATTTGGCAGACTAGATGGGCCAAATGGTTCTTATCTGCCGGAACATTCTATGTTTCTAAATATTCCCCTCATGATAATTTCCCCTCTGTGTTAACCTACCCCATGGCCCACATGACCGATGACCCTATGTAATAAAAAAGTTTGGGGGCTTTAACCTCTTCAGGACACATGACATACCGGTACGGCATGTTGTCCTGGTACTTAAGGACACATGACGTACCAGCGGGCGGTGATCGGAACCCAGTGCCTGCTCAAATCATTGAGCAGGCACCTTGGCTAGATGCTCCGGGGGGGGGGGGTCCTGTGAACCCCCCCATGTCGGCCATCTGAGGACCCGATAACCCGGAACAGGATGGTGATCGGTGGTGGGATTTTACCCCACCAATCACCATCCTGCGATCCTGAGAGGTGACGGTGACATCACCTCTCAGGATCGCCTCTGATTGGTAGGTGGGCGGGCCGGCGGGAGATTCAAATCATAGCAGCACTCCTCTCCTCCTCCTTTTTGTGTCCGGAGCCCGAGGAGAGAGGAGCGCTGCCTGCACGTGTGGATCTAAGCCAGCATCACCCCATCTGTGCCCCAGCACCCATCCTTGCCACCCAGGACCCGATCTGTGCCCCAGCACCCCCCATCTGATCAGCAGGTAATTAGGGAAAGTCTAGGGAAAGGTTGGGCTAGGCAGGGATAATAAAGGGAAAGTTAATGTGAAAAAAAAAGTTTTATTGCATCACCCTAAGTAGGGTGTCTGGGGTCCACAGCACAGCTGTGTGACCCTAGACCCCCCAGGGGTGCTACCCTGCCCCCCCCCCCCAACTTTTTTGGGGTGCAGGCAGTTTTTTTTTTGTGCGTACGCTGACTGTGGCCGGCACTCTTAGTGCATCACTCACCCCACCGCTGATCAACTTCGGTGATCACCACCGCTGATCAACAGCGGATTCAAAAAAAATTTAAACTTTTTTTTCAAATTTTTTGCCCTTTATTTAGTTAGTCTTTTTTTTTCTGTTAGTTTTAGGGATAAGTCCGCGAAGTTTAAAAAAAATCTTGAAAAATCCCTATAATATTAGAGATAAAAATGTGAATAGTTAGGTATTTTGAGCCTTATATTTTCCACCAGCCTGCTGGTAGTGAGCAGAAGAGACTATGTAAAAATAAGACAGGATGTCCAGCTTCCAAAAAAAAACGTAGTTCTTTATTCCAATATCACACAGAATAAAAAATCCAACATGGCAAGCAAGTCTACATGTTTCGGATGCTCTGATACTGATCCTTATTCATGACAAGTTTGTTGCTGAATGGCTACATACTTAAATAGCTGAACTTCCTGGCACTCACAGATGATTCTGATTAGCAGGAACGAACACACAAATTGGGTTCCGCCTACTAACCAAGTGCCAGGTGAGTATGAAAACAAAAATACACATAAAAAGTTGGATATATCAAAAAACATAAACTTTTAAAAAAAATATGTAATGTGAGCAAAGATCAATAATGCAGGATTAGATCATGTTTACGATTCAATCCTGCTGGAACTCGAGAACCCATGCGAAAGATCCAATAGGACTCCCTATTTAGGAGCTTTCACTTGTAGTCCCCACCTCTTGCAGGAGGATTAACTCTTTCTAGGGCCTGAACCTGGAAACCTGCGGTATCACCCTGGTGAGAAACCGCGACATGTAGACTAGCTGCTGAAACATTTCTCACTCTGGTATATGGAATGACTGAAAGGTGTTTGCAAATTCTTACTTTTAAACTATTGGTTGTACATCCAACATATTGCAAACTGCATATAGAGCAGGTGATGCAATACACCACATAGTTCGTGTTGCAATTCGCATATTGTTTGTTATTAAAAGAGTTATGAGTGGCTGTTGAAAAAATAATAGAGCCCGTTTTTATGTAGTTGCAACATGTACAGATGCGGTGGCCGCATTTAAATGTACCCTTGTGCCTCAACCAAGCACTTTTTTCTTTTTTACTGGTGTCACTATCAGTAAACAGACTTGGACTGATTTTCTGCGCAATGTTAGGTGCGCGACGTGCGATGCATCTGACACCTGCAGAGCTGATGTCAGACCACTGCTCATCACAATTTAGAACAGATAGATGTTTTCTAACTATGGCACAGATTTGTGAAAATTCCAAACTGTAGTTAGTGACAAAACTAGGAAAAAATTTTGCAGCTACGTTGGATTTCTTGTTCATGCATGGTTCCTGGACGGGTTGTGCTGTGTCCGGAAAAACAAGTCTGTCTCTGGGTCTATTCAATACATTAGCCCTTGCTCGATCTAAAGTCCAGGGGGGGTATCTACGCTCCGCAAGTCTCATGGCCACAACCGCCATCTCCGTTTTTAATTTATCTTTAGAACAATTTCGTTTGGCCCGAATAAATTCTCCTTTGGGAATATTACGGACCACATGTGGAGGATGGCACGATGTGGCCATGAGAGTTGTGTTGCCTGACATATCCTTGCGAAAGGTGCTGGAATGAACTTGATGAGTCGCAGAATCACTCTCCAAGGAAAGATCGAGAAAGGCAATGGTGGTAATATCATGTGAAATGGTGAATTTTAGACGGCAAGAATTATTATTGAGAAAGGTCCCAAAAGCGGGTATGGCCGCAAAATCGCCCGACCACACAAACAGCAGGTCGTCGATATAGCGGCCATACCATCTCAGGGAGCCACTCCAAGGATTATCTGCTGAAAATAAAAAATGGCACTCCCACCATGCCATGTAAATATTTGCCATGGAGGGTGAAAATTTTGCCCCCATGGAAACTCCTGTCAATTGTAGGAAGTAACGTTGTGAGAACATAGACATTATGTTTAAGCAGAAACAGCACAACCCGACAAACAAAATCCTGAAAAGTAGGAGAAAAATCAGAGTAGACATTAAAAAACCAAGCTAAGGAGACCATGGCCAAATTGTGAGGGATGATCGTGTATAAGGATGTAACATCCGCTGTGATCCAAGAGAAGTGCTGTTCCCATTTAAAATCATAAAATGCTTGAAGCACCGCTCTGGTATCCTGCAGATAGCCAGATATAGATTGAACTAGCGGCTGAAGGATACTGTCCACAATCTCTCAGTGAAAGAACCTATGCCAGCGACTATAGGCCTCATGGCTGGAGGGAAACGTCCCTTATGGATTTTTGGTAGGGAATGGAAAATTGGAAACACTGAATGTTGGATAAATATATAATCCAGCTGTTTCTGGTTAATGAAACCGTTCTCCAAGCCATCAGTCAATAGTCGCAGCATCTCCTGTTGATAGATGGGTGTGGGGTTGTGGTCGAGCTCAAGATAGGTATTATTATCCTCTAGCATGGTGAGGTTTTATTTTTTATAAATGTAACTATCCAGGACCACCACAGCCCCACCCTTGTCCGACTGCTTGATAACAACATCCTTCAAAAGCATCAGCTCTTTTAGAGCCCTATTTTCTCTAAAGGACAAATTATCACATTTCTGAACGCTATCCTGTGAGGACACTTTATCATTCAAAACAACCAAATCCCTCTCCACAAGTTCCTGGAAGCGGTTTAACGCAGGAGAACGTGACTGCACTGGATAAAAGTCACGATTTGATGTAACAAAGTTATGTGCAAAGTTATTCTCCTCTTCCTCATTCTGTAGGAAACGACATTGTTGCATGTGGGAAAGATTGGAAAGTTCCTCAAAAGAAAAAGCCGGAATGTTATAGGTACTAGTTGAATCTTTTTCATACGGTGTAACAGCACTGAGATCATCACATTTAGCTGAATCCACTTGATGAAAATGTTTCTTCAGAGTAAGATTACGGGCCAGTCTATTAATATCAAGAATGTTATGGTACAAATTGAAGTGGTAAGTTGGAGAAAAAGAGAGACCTCTAGACAGAATATCTATTTGTGATTGGCTCAGAGATCGTGAAGACATATTCACTACTTGTGATTTACTCACGGTCTCCTGGTGCGTGAAGGGTAGCAATTGGTTCCTGGCGTGCTTGCGCCCGGCCCTGCGTTTTTTGACTTCCTTGTCTGCGAAGCATCTGGTTCACAAGAAGCGCTATGTGTGGCCTGCTGAATATCGCCCACCCGAGCATTCAGGAAATCGGAGGCAGAATCAGATGGTTCCGGATCTGTAGAACTAAAAGCAACTCTGGGAGCACTCGATTTATTTCCGCAATAATTCTTACGCATAATCGAGCGTGGCGTATTGGCCCTTATTTCAGACCAGTTGTAAACAGTGTTGCCTTTATAGTCTTGTAGATCACGGGAACATTTTTCTTGCTTGACTGTCATGAGGCTCTCTTCCATTTTATTGAGGTTGTCTTGTAAACCAACATCCATTTCTTTGAAAATGTCCAAATTTGAAAAGGGTATAATTGATTCTTGTGTGGCCTTAATTTCTTCCCTTAAATTACAAAGGGCTTTTTCCTCATGTGACACTATCAAGCCCATAAGTTTGATGGAGCAATCAGATAAAATATTGTGCCACTGGGTTACAAAGCCGTGAGTAGTGGTTTTTTTTCGTAATCTGAGTCCACGGGGAATCATGTTCTTTTCAATATAATGTTGAAGCGAAGTTAAATCCCACCAGGTTCGCATTTCCTTTATTAATAATTTCTCCAGGGAGGCCATTTGAACTTTGAGTTCTAGAGTATCCTGAGAGTCCTTGTCTTTGTTGTTAAAAATTGCATCCATTTTTTTAAGGCGTTCATTACAGTCATCTATGACACGAAGAGATGAATGATTCATGTTCAGCTATGGAATGCAGCAGTTGGAAAAATATATAGACAGCAGTGTGGGAATATATATTCAGAACATAAGATCAAGGAGCAGTACGCCGATTTCCAAGTGGTGAAAACACAAAGGTAAAAAGTTCTATAGGCTGCGCTCACCTGATCAGTCTTACGATGGAAGCACGGACTGTGCTTGGAAAAGGCACCAGGTTAGAACGATGTAAAAATAAGACGGGATGTCCAGCTTCCAAAAAAGACGTAGTTCTTTATTCCAATATCACACAGAATAAAAAATCCAACATGCCAAGCAAGTCTACATGTTTCGGATGCTCGAATACTGATCCTTATTCATGACAAGTTTGTTGCTAAATGGCTACATACTTAAATAGCTGAACTTCCTGGCACTCACAGATGATTCTGATTAGCAGGAACGAACACACAAATTGGCTTCCGCCTACTAACCAAGTGCCAGGTGAGTATGAAAACAAAAATACACATAAAAAGTTGGATATATCAAAAAAGAAACTTTTTAAAAAAAATATGTAATGTGAGCAAAGATCAATAATGCAGGATTAGATCATGTTTACGATTCAATCCTGCTGGAACTCGAGAACCCATGCGAAAGATCCAATAGGACTCCCATGAGCAGAAGAGACGTATAAGGCTACTTTCACACTCGCGTTTTGTGTGGATCCGTCATGGACGGATCCGTTCAGATCGGATATGTTTGTATTATCTTTAACATAGCCAAGATGGATCCGTCTTGAACACCATTTAAAGTCAATGGAGGACGGAACCGTTTTCTATTGTGCCAGATTGTGTCAGTGAAAACTTATCCGTTCCTATTGACTTACATTGTGTACCTGGACGGATTCGTTTGGCTCAGTTTCATCAGACGGACACCAAAACGCTGCAAGCAGCGTTTTGGTGTCCATCTCCAAAGTGGAATAGAGACTGAACTGATGCATTCTGAGCGGATCCTTTTCCATTCAGAATGCATTAGGGCCAAACTGATCCGTTTTGGACCGCTTGTCAGAGCTCTGAATGGATCTCACAAACGGAAAGACAAAACGCAAGGGTGAAAGTAGACTAAAAGTCGCTTTTAAAGATTATACCCAAAATGGAATTTCATATGGCGAACATGAATCAAAAATGGCACAGACACCAATTTTTTAGTCTAGCGAATCTTTTCATGGGAATTTTTGAAGAAACTTACATCTATCAAAGCACCTTCTGGCCAAATATAATCTTCTTTAAAAGATATATCGATGACCTTATTTTCATCTGGGATGGCGAGAAATCCACCATTGATGATTTCATATCGCACCTCAATGCCAACAACTGGGGCATCTCGTTTATAGGTACATCAAATAGGAAGACGATTGAATTCCTAGATCTGGAGTTTTTTGTCCTAAATAATGAAATAAAAACTTTTTTCAAAAAAGTAGATAGCAACAGCTATCTCAGTTTTGACAGTATACACTACAGGAAATGGAAGGCAAATATTCCATTCAGTCAGTTTAAACGCATTCGGCGCAACTGTACACTAGATACAGACTTCATCACTCAAAGTAATATCCTCACATCCAGGTTTAGACAAAAAGGGTACCCAAATAACATCATAACGGGTGCCATCGATAGAGCCAAAACACTAACACAATTAGAATGTCTGGCTCCAAACAATAAAAAAAGAGGGGAGAAAACTGATCTCGAGTCTTACTGCTACAACTTTGTGACAACCTATAACCAGAAACATACCGCCATAAAGGCAACCTTGGGGAAATATTGGTATATCTTGAAAAGAGACCCTATACTAAGCCAGATCATTCCTGACACCCCACGCTTCACATACAGAAGAGCGAAGACCTTGAAAAACCTCCTGGCACCTAGCAAAATAAGACCAGTTCTACATCCAAATAATGAACAGGGTATGGACACTAGAGCCGCTAACGGGAGCTTTAAATGCGGTCACCGCAGATGCTTATGCTGTAACAATATCTTTCAAAGATCATCTTTCCATAGCCACACGACTGGAGAGTCCTTTTTAATACAACACCATTTAACCTGTAACTCCAGCTTTGTAATTTATGTCCTTGAGTGTCCATGTCACCTGCAGTATGTGGGCCGCACCATACAAACTCTACGGAACCGTTTAAATAAGCACCGCTCAAATATTAAGAAAAAATGTATGAAGCACAGCGTATCTAGACATGCGGCCAAACACCACGATGGTACTAGTGTTGGGTTCACAGTAACACCCATTGAGTATATTCCAATTTACCTCCAGAAAGATGTCCAATATCTCAGACGTCGCGAGATGTACTGGATATTTAAACTTAATAGCTTGAATCCCTACGGGCTAAATGAGGCCTTTGAAATTAACCTATAAAATGTCTAGAATATATATAAATTATATACAAAACACAAAAAATAAAAAATAATTATTTATACTCATTCACCAGCAGACTAGAATTTCATGCAGACAGACAGCCTATTCATTGCAAGGCTAACTACAATCATCTGCATTAATTATAATGATATAGATGAAGTTTGCTCAGCAGGGATACTATGTAAAATATCTATTTATTTCATTTTATTTTTATTTTACTTACTTATTTCATTTATTTTTCTTATGTACTTATCTATTTATTCTTATATTATTCGATTGCCCTGAACAATTTTAATCGGATGCTCTACCTGATTTTTATCTTAATTTTTACCATTTCTTGATTGAGTTTTATCTGTATATCTATACATGGTGTCATGGGCTACAAATCCAATAGAGCCCCAAATGAACAGAGACAAATATTACTGTGAGAAATATATAGGATCGGCAAACAAAACAAACCAGAGTACAACGAAAAAGGACCGATCATGTGACCCCTGACGTCACCAAATACAAGGACCGCCCCTCCACTAACACGGAAGCGCAGTATACATACTAGGCACCGGCACTGTGAGCCTCTCTCTCCCTAGTGACGGGAGAGGTATAGAAACCACTAGAGGCCGATTTTACTTCCTGCTTCTTATGTCACGTGACCGCTTGTATTTGCGATCACGTGACAGCGAACTCAGTCCCAGTAATAAACAAACTATGAATAAAGCGATCTTTACAAAATACACCAGCGGTTTTAGCCCTAACCCCTTAGAAATCCTCATACACCCACAATACTGTTTACCTGTACAGAAACTGTAGCTGCCCATTGGGTGACACCTGGGGGTGGCCCCTCCCCTAAAGGGGGCGTCACCCAGGTGTATCCTTTTGGCGTTTTTTGACATGCTGTATCTATAAATATGTACCTTTCTGTTTTTTTACTGTATCATTATGAAACCTGATGAAGGGGAGTTTTTAATCCCCGAAACGCGTTGTTTCTATTAAATCAAGAATAACTTTTTGCATTAAGATCGTCTACTCCAGTGATTTTGCGCCGAGGCAGAAACCTCTTCTTTTTCCGTTTTTCTATACCAATTTTTTAAGGGCCAAATACAGTACCAGAAAATTAGAAAAGAACACCTACAAGGAGTTAAAGGGCTTCTATACCTTTTTATTACTGATGATCTATCCTGATCGACTGGGGTCCAACTCGAAGTACCCCCACCGACCAGCTGTTTGAGAAGGCAGCAGTGCTCACAGTAGTGCCGCAGCCTTCTCACTGTTTCCCGCAGGCCTGGTGACGTCACGACTATTATCACTGGCCTAGGCGTGGCTCAGCCCCATTGAAGTGAACAGAACTGAACCGTGCCCAGGCCAGTGATAATAATCATGACATCTCCGGGCCTGCGGGAAACAACGAGAAGGCATGACGCTACTGCAAGTGGTGCTGCCTTCTCAAACAGCTGATCGGCAGGGGTCCTGGGTGTCAGACCCTCACCGATCAGATGCTGATGATCTATCCTAAGGCCAGATCATCCGTATTAGGGCTGATGCACATGACTGTATGTATTTTGCGGTCCACAAAACACGTTCCGCAAAAAATACAGATGATGTCTGTGTGCTTTACGTATGTTGCGGAACAGAACAGCAGGCCCCTAATAGAACAGTCCTATCCTTGTAGTTTTGTGGACAATAATAGGACATGTTCTAATTTTTGGCGGAATGGACATAAGGACAGAATGCACACAGAGTAACTTCCGTTTTTTGGGCGGACCCATTGAAATGAATGGTTCTGCATATGGTCCGCCAAAAAAAATGAACAGACACGGAAAGAAAATAAGTTCGTGTGCATGAGCCCTTAAAAAGGTGTAGAACCCCCTTTAAGATAAAAAAAAAGCGCCTATTTTTCAATATGGTAGTGCTGGAGAGTGTTATATGTAGTGATCAAAGTTCCAAGATTTTTTTTGTCTCGCAGCACTGTTTTTCACCTCCTCTCTTACAGGACTGTTAATTGGGTGTTGTTGGCTGCTAGAGGCAGGCGCACTGCATTTGTGCAGATAACGATTTTAGAAAAGGGCCAAATAGAGGGAGGATTTCGAGAAGCCTGATTGTCCACCCTTCATATCTCAGAAAGAGTTGAACGAGAAGTTTCTGTAGTGTATCATCGTGTCGAGAATGGCAAGAGGAGGGCGTTCGCTCATGTATAGTGTTCTGGACTTTCAAAACAGAAAAATGCATGCCTAGACTGCTGTATAAGAAGAGCTGCTGTTAAGAGACAAGATAATGCCCCAAAACACCCCCACCCTACACACACACCTGCCTGTACTACACAACATGCTAATGCTCTTCAGGGTATCCAGCAGCAACCCTGACCAGCTCAAACACCAGATCTCTCCCCCATCGAGAATGTCTGGGAGTGAATGGAGTGATGGATTTCCCATGCACAGCAGCCAACAAGTGGCAGCTTGCATCACAGCAAGGTATTAGACTAGGGTTAAATGGAGTCATGTGTCACAGAAAAGTTGCGCAACATTTTTTATAATGATAGTCAATGGCGTGACATGCAACATGCTGCGACACAAGTCGCAAAAAATCTATCCAGAGCGACATCATTGACTATCATTACAAAAAATGTTGTGCGAAATGTAGATGCTCTACAGATCTGATATATTGTGCCATTAGCTTTCTCAGCCCACGATGTTGCCATAGCTCTGGCCGAATGGGCCTTAATGGAGATTGGACAGTCCTTTTTTTGTAAAGAGTATGCCTCTCGAATCGTATCCTTGATCCATCTTGCCAAGGTTTGTTTAGTGACTTTCCGACCTTTAGGCCCCTTGCAGTTGAGTGATACGGATTAGGTCCGGATGCATTCCGTTAAAAATGCGCGATTTCGCAAGCAAGTTCATTCAGTTTTGCCTGCGATTGCATTCAGTTGTTCAGTTTTTATTGCGCGAGTGAAATGCGCATTGATGCTCTTTTCACGCGTGTGATAAAAAACTAAAGGTTTTCAAACAACATCTCTTAGCAACCATCCATGAAAAATGATTTTCACTCAGCCCTATTCATTTCTATGGGGCCAGCATTGCGTGAAACCGCAGAATATAGAACATGCTGCGATTTTCACGCAACGCACAAGTGATGCGTGAAAAACAGCGCTCATGTACACAGCCCCATTGAAATGAATGGGTCCGGATTCAGTGCGGGCGCAGTACGTTAGCATCACGCATTGCACCCGCGCGGAATACTCGCTCGTGTGAAAGGGGCCTTATTCTTTCCCCAATGCTGAATGAACAAATTAGAATCCTGTCTCCAAGATTCTGTTGACTGAAGATATTTAACTACCGCTCTCCTCTTATCCAAGCAATGAAAACACTCCTCTTTGGTATTTCTAGGAGAAGCACAAAAAGAAACAAGAATTATTTTCTGCTCTTAATGGAAAGTAGAGACCACTTTTGGTAAGAAAGCTGGGTCTAATTTTAAGATGATTCTGTCATCAATAAGTTTTAGATAGGGTTCTTTCATAAAGAGAGTCTGAATCTTCCCTATTCTACAAGCGGAAGTAATGGCTACCAGGAAGGCTATTTTCATGGTCAAATATTTTGGTGAGATATTATCTAAAGGTTCAAAAGGAGGTTCACAAAGGGAGTTTAGGACTAAGGTTAGATCCAATGATGGAATCATTTATCTTATCGTAGGTCTTAATCTGGAAACGGCTTGAACCCCTTGTGGACCGGGCTCATTTTCACCTTAAGGACCAGGCCATTTTTTGCAAATCTGACCAGTGTCACTTTATGTGTGAATAACTTTAAAATGCTTTTTTTGGCCATTTTGGAAAAATTAGCAAATTTCCAGGTTTCAATTTCTCTACTTCTATGATACATAGTAATACCTCAAAAAATAGTGATTCATTTACATTCCCCATATGTCTACTTTATGTTTGGATCATTTTGGGAATGCCATTTTATTTTTTGGGGACGTTACAAGGCTTAGAAGTTTAGAAGCAAATCTTGAAATTTTTCAGAAAATTTCTAAAACCCACTTTTTCAGGACCAGTTCAGGTCTGGAGTCACTTTGTGAGGCTTACATAATAGAAACCACCCAAAAATGACCCCAATTTACAACTACATCCCTCAAGGTATTCAAAACTGATTTTACAAACTTTGTTAACCCTTTAGGTGTTCCACAAGAATTAATGGAAAATAGAGATTTTTTTTTTTCTAGTTACAAAGCAAGGGTTAACAGCCAAACAAAACTCAATATTTATGGACCTGATTCTGTTGTTTACAGAAACATCCCATATGTGGTCGTAAACTGCTGTACGCAGAAGGAAAGGAATGCCATACGGTTTTTGGAAGGCAAATTTTGCTGGACTGGTTTTTTGACACCATGTCCCATTTGAAGCCCCCCTGATGCACCCCTAGTGCACCCCTAGAGTAGAAACTCCAAAAAAGTGAACCCATTTTGGAAACTACAGGATAGGGTGGCAGTTTTGTTGGTACTATTTTAGGTTACATATGATTTTTGGTTGCTCTATATCACACTTTTTGTGAGGCAAGGTAACAAGAAATAGCTGCTTTGGCACCGTATTTATTTTTGGTTATTTACAACATTCATCTGACAGGTTAGATCATGTGGTATTTTTTATAGAGCAGGTTATTACGGACGCTGACACTCTGCTTGCTAACCGCTCGGCTATCCTGGAAATGAGAGGGGGCGGGATGATCGCACGCCTGTCCGCCTCCCCAGCACCGCCCGCACCTCCCCCCTGCACAGCCCACCGACAGATAATGAGGGCTGCAAGGGGGGGGGGGTTAAAAATGAAAATGTAGGTCATTTTGAAGTTTCTGATTACCGCGGTCATGGACCGCGGGGATCAGAAACTTCCAACAGTGCTGCAAACTGCAGGTCTGAATTGACCTGCGGTTTTCAGCGATTGCCGATACGGAGGGGGTCACAGGACCCCCCTCGGCATTGTCCCAGGGTGCCTGCTGATTGATTTCAGCAAGCACCCAGTTCCGATCACCACCTGCCGCACGGCGGTGATCGGAAATACACATGACGTACCGGTACATCATGTGTCCTTAAGTACCGGGACATCATGACGTACCGGTACGTCATGTGTCCCCAAGAGGTTAAATAAAACCTTTAATCCATCTATGTTCTGCTAACGGGAAATCTAGGAAGCAGAAACAGCCTAAACTTGGACTTTTAAGGTACTAGGCCTCAACCCTAAATCAAACCCTAAATCAAACCAGATTTTGCCGTAAATGGCCGAAGTACCTGGCTTCCAACTATTTTGTAATGTTGAGATTACTTTTTCAGAAAGACCTAGCCTTTTTAGCATCTCACTTTCAGGATCCAGGCTGTCAAATTCAAGGTCTTCAGATCTGGGTGCTTCAGAGGGCCTTCAACAAGAAGATCTTGTCTCCTGGGAAGGATTAATGCATCTTCTATGCACATTGCTCTGAGGAGCGAATACCAAAGATACCAAATCCTCTAGAGGTGACCATTCTGTCTGAAAGTACAGTGATCCTTTAAGATACTGTACAATGGCCCCAGGTTACAATATTTTCAACATACAATGGTCTGTTCTTAAGTTGAAACTAGACTCAACATACATTGCCTCAGACTCAGATCCAACCAATCAAGGCCACTTCTCTGGTAAAATAGTTTTAGTTGCTAGTTAGCAGGTATTCCTGACTGTTATATGTAAGGAGGGGTTTTATCTGTCTTACTTATCTGCTTATTTGTCAAAAATATTCATTTTCTCTTATCTTGGATGACATTTTAGGGTTTTGGAACAGATTACTCAACTTACAATGGTTTCAACATACAATGGTCGCCCTGGAACCAATTAATATTGTAACTTGAGGGACCACTGTATTGATCCACCACCTGGGCTCCCTATTCTAACTTGCTGGCATCTGTGGTCACTATCAAAATTGGATCCAGTTTCCAGGGGATTCCCTTCTGTAGGTTGTTCGGAACTAGCCACCAGTTTAGGGAATTTTGTTCCCCTGTGGTAAGGGATATCCTTCTGTCTAGGGATTCCTGACTCTTTTACTTGACCAACGAGATAAGATCAACTTCTGTAATGGTCTTGAATGAAAATGCGCCCAGGGAATCATGGGTATGCAGGATGTCATAATGCCCAGAATTCTCATTGCCTCTCTGTGCAATTTCTTTTCTTCTTAAAGTGTTGAAACTTTATCAGCAAGGTCTTTTCTTTGGGTATAGGCAGAAAATAATTTTTTTCCACTGATTCTAGAAGGGTACCCTAGAAGATCTTCGTGGTTTCCAACCGTAGATCTGATTTGTCGTAGTTGATAATCCACCCCAACTTTGTTAGCACCTGCATGGTTATCTGAAGGTAATCCTTTAAAGTCTCCTGAGATTGGGCTGTTAATAAAAAATCGCCCAGATATGGGATTATAATAATTTTGTAGTCTCTCAGGTGAGCCATCACTTCTACCATCAGTTTGGTAAAAATCCTCGGAGCTGACAAAATTTCGAATGGCAGACATTGAAATTGGAAATTACGTATGTGGATGTCCACCTTTATGGAAAATGTCAGATACTTTTGATAATGAGGATGAATAGGGATATGATAATATGCATCCTTCAGGTCTATTGTGCACATGAATGCTGCTGGGGCAATGAGTAGAGTGGCCGACTGAATAGATTCCATCTTGAACTTGCGATAGGATATCCACCTGTTCAGGAATTTTTGATTTATAATGGTCCTGAAAGATCCGTTTGGCTTTTTTACCAGGAATAGTTTGGAAAAGTGACCCTTGAACTGTTGATGAGAGGGTACTGGAACAATGGCCTTCATCCTGCAAAGAGACTGAATATCCTATAGTAGTTGAATCTGTAATGACTCTGAGTGAGGATCGGTTATCTGAAATCTCTGTGGGGGCAGGAGACTTGAATTCTAGTTTGTAACCCTCTAGTTTGTAGTGGTTCGGATTACCCAGGTAATGGAAATTCATTCCTGACTAAAAAAAATTAAGTCTCTAAGCCACCCCGCCCCCACAGGGATGACGTCATTGTTTAACGGGATTATTTGTGTTATTGGGGTTGAGAAGGAACCCTCTCCCACTGCCCCCTTTCAGGTAGCTCCATCTACCAGATTTTCCCTTCCCTCTATTCGTCTGTCTGTTTTCCAAAAGGGCTGACTTTTCTTGGGCTTCTGTTACGGAAATTCCTTTTTCTTGTCAGCATCTCTTTCTAAAATGGTGTCCAATACTTGTCCAAATACATAGGAATCGGAGAATGGTATTGAACATAACTTGTTTTTAGAAGCTATGTTGCCCGTCCAGGTATTCAGTCATAAGGACTTTCTAGCAGTATTTGTTAGCGTTCCACTTCTCGCTGCAAAACTGATAGATTCTGCAGAGGCGTCCACCATGAAACTGTAGAGTTTTAGTAGAGGTAGAAATTCTAGAATTTCTTCACTAGATGTCTTGAGCTTTAAAAGGTTCTCTAATTGATTGAGCCATTATCCCATTGCTCTGGCTACAGACGTGGCGGCAATATTAGTATTAATTGTTGCTGATGAAGATTCCCAGACTCTTTTTAGTAGCCCATCAGATTTTCGGTCCATGTGATATTTCAATTCGGACGAGTCTTCAAATGGGATGGTTGGCTTCTTTGCAATTTTTTCCACCTGGACATTTATTTTTGGAACTTCTTACCATAATTTAGTGTCATCAGGATTAACCCCTTAAGGACGCAGGGCGTACCAGTACGCCCTATTTCCCGAGTCCTTAAGGACTCAGGGCGTACCGTTACGTCCTAACTTTAAATGAAGATTCCGGCGCCGCGGGGGTTAATGGGAACAGGATGCCGGCATTCAGCCGGCATCCTGTCACAACGCCAGGGGGGATCATGTGACCCCCCCCCCTATCGGCGATCGCCGCAAACCGCAGGTCAATTCAGACCTGCGGTTTGCTGCGCTTTCTGCAGTTTCTAATCCCCGCGGTCCCTGACCGTGGGGATCAGAAACTTTAGTGTCCCTCAAATATAGATTTTCCACACCTGCAGGATTTTTTGCCGTCGGGTGGTGCAGGGGGGGAGTTGTGGGCGGTGGGGGCGGTTCGGGAGGCGGGCGGTGCGGCAGGCGGGATCGCGATCCCCCGCCCGCCTCCTCTTGAAAATTCGTTGGTGGCCAGTGGGTATACCAGGGTGTCAGTACATTGCTGACACCCTGGTATAAACGGCTGACATCTGTGCAGATGTCAGCCGTTTAACCCTTTCCATACCGCGGTCCGTACGTACTGCTGTATGGAAAAAGTTAACAGTAAGAGGGAGCTCCCTCCCTCTCCCATCGGGGGCTGCAGTGCCTTTGCAGCCCCCCGATGGAGAGGGAGAGAGCTCCCAGACAGCCCCGTCCGCGAAGTTCTGACCACTAATGAGCAGACGGGGAAGGTTCCCATGGCAACAGGACGCCGTCTCAGGCATCCTGCTGTCCATAGTGCTGAACAGATCTGTGCTAAAGGCAGAGATCTGTTCAGACAAAGTGTAAGTAAAATACAGTACAAAACACTATATAGTGTACTGTACTGTATTATACAGACATCAGAACCACTGGATCTTCAAGAACCAAGTGGGTCTGGGTAAAAAAAAGTGAAAAAAAAGTAAAAATCAAAAAACACATTTATCACTGATTAAAAATGAAAAAAATAAAATTCCGTACACATGTTTGGTATCGCCGCGTCCGTAACGACCTGATCTATAAAACTGTCATGTTACTTTCCCCGCACGGTGAATGCCATAAAAATAAAAAAAACAAAAACTATTAGGAAATTGAAATTTTGCCCACCTTACTTCCCAAAAAAGGTAATAAAAGTGATCCAAAAAGTTGCATGTACGCCAAAATAGTACCAATCAAACCGTCATCTCATCCCGCAAAAATCATACCCTACCCAAGTTAATCGCCCAAAAACTGAAAAAACTATGGCTCTCAGACTATGGAAACACTAAAACATGATTTTTTTTGTTTCAAAAATGAAATCATTGTGTAAAACTTAAATAAATAAAAAAAAAGCATACATATTAGGTATCGCCACATCCGTATCGACCGGCTCTATAAAAATATCATATATTTTAAAGTTATCAGCACTTAAAGTGACACTGGTCAGATTAGCAAAAAATGGCCAAGTCCTTAAGGTGAAATAGGGCTGAGTCCTTAAGGGGTTAAGGACTCAGCCCTATTTCACCTTAAGGACTTGGTCATTTTTTGCAATTCTGACCAGTGTCACTTTAAGTGCTGATAACTTTTAAACGCTTTGACTTATCCAGGGCATTCTGAGATAGTTTTTTTCGTCACATATTGTACTTCATGACACTGGTAAAATGAAGTAAAAAAAAAATCATTTTTATTTATAAAAAAATACCTGTAACGGTCGCGTACACACACACACAGGGGGGGAGGGAAGTGACCACTGCGCTCCACCCTTACCCCTGGCCCTGCCTACTTGCCTCGCGAGTCCTAATGACAGGGGACAACTGGACGGCAATCCCTAACTTGGAATAAGTGCAGGGATGACAGACAGACAAACAACAGGACGTGAACGGACCGAGTCAATACCATGTCACATAGGACTTGACATCCCTAGTTAGAGTGGGCCACCAATAAGATCTAGAAACCAGTTCCTTAGTGCCCTCAACACCCGGATGTCCACAAAAGGCAGAATCGTGACACTCACCCAACAGCTGGAGACGAAATTGTACGGGAACAAACAACTTATCTGTTGGGGTGGATACCGGTGCAGATGTTGTTCCGACCTAATGCGAGCCGAGATATCCTGGGTAAGAGCTGCTAAGAAGATTTTTGCTGGTAGGACGGATTCAGGTGGTACCTCAGTAGGTTGAAAAGCCTGGAAGCTCCGAGATAATGCGTCCGCCTTCACATTTTTACTTCCCGGCCTGAACGTGATGGAAAAATCAAAACGAGTAAAAAAACAGAGCCCATCTGGCTTGACGGGGATTCAACCTCTTAGCAGACTCGAGAAACATAAGGTTTTTATGGTCAGTGACAACAGTTACACAATGCCTTGCCCCCTCCAGAAAATGCCTCCACTCCTCAAATGCCCATTTAATGGCCAGCAGCTCCCTATTCCCTATGTCGTAGTTTCTCTCCGTGGGAGAGAATTTCCTGGAGAAGAAGGCACATGGTCTCAGATTAGTGAGGCTAGCAGGACCTTGTGAAAGGACTGCTCCTGCGCCGTCCTCAGACGCATCCACCTCCACAATAAAAGGTTTCTCCTGATCAGGCTGGATCAGAATGGGAGCGCTACTGAATGCCTTTTTTAATTTTTCAAATGAAGAAATGGCCTCAGTAGACAAATTCTCCAAATCCGCCCCTTTCTTAGTAAGGTCGGTCAACGGTTTAGCAATTACGGAAAAATTCATAATAAATTTACGATAGTAATTGGCGAAACCTAAGAACCGTTGTAAGGCCTTTAAGGATGAAGGTCTTACCCATTCCTTAATTGCTAGTACCTTACCAGGATCCATCTTGAAGGCGTGAGGAGTCAGAACATGCCCTAGAAACAGAATCTCCTGCACACCAAAGACACATTTCTCTTGTTTAGCGGATAGCTGATTCTCCCTAAACACCTCTAATACTTGTCTAACATGAGACACATGGGATTCGAAGTCAGGAGAGAATATCAAAATGTCATCAAGATAGACAATAACAAATTTACCTAAGCACTCCCTAAGAATGTCATTCATGAAGTTTTGGAACACAGCTGGGGCATTGCTGAGTCCAAAAGGCATCACCTGATATTCAAAGTGTCCTACCGGAGTATTGAACGCCGTCTTCCATTCGTCTCCCTCCTTGATTCGGATTAGATTGTATGCCCCTTTCAGGTCAATTTTGGAAAACCAGGTTGCCCCCAGGACCTGGTTAAATAAATCCGGAATCAATGGGAGGGTGTATCTATTCTGGACAGTGATTTTATTTAATCTCCGGTAATCGATACATGGCCTAAGACCACCATCTTTTTTCTTAACAAAGAAAAACCCCGCCCCCATAGGAGAGACAGAAGGTCTAATATGCCCTTTACCAAGGCTCTCCTTAATATAATCTTCCATGGCCTTGCGTTCGGGCATAGAAAGATTATAAATTCGTCCTTTAGGAAACTTGGCCCCCTCTACTAGCTTTATGGTACAATCATAAGGTCTATGGGGGGGTAGAACCTCCAGGGTTGGTGATGAGAATACATCAGAATATTCTCTAACAACAGAGGGTAAAGTATCAGACTTTACTGAGACCCCAGCCTGTACCACGGACAGGCACGAGTCACACTTAGGCCCCCATCTCACCAACTCCCCATTGGACCAATCTATAGTGGGGTTATGTAGTCGGAGCCAAGGCAACCCTAGTACCACCTCAGCAGGTAGGTTCTCCAGGACTAGAAGCGAACATCTCTCTGAGTGGCACACACCCACGGTTAGAGAAATCTCCGAGGTACATAAGCTCACCGTACCACCAATAAGAGGAGTAGCATCAATAGCCATGACATGGATAGGTGTTGGTAAGGCAAACATAGGAATACCCAATCTTACAGCATACTCAGAGTCAATAAAGCTAGCCGCTGAGCCAGAATCAATAAAGGCCTTACCCGGCCATTTATCTACTCCCAGAGAAATTGTAATGGATACCGAAAGCTTACATTTAGAAAATTCAGGGTGTACCTGGTCTTTAGGTTGCCTTGCCTTAGGAGACTTGACAGAGAGGACCTTCTTAGGACACTGGTTGATCCAATGGTCAGAATCTCCACAGTAAAAGCATTCTCCACGTCTGCGGCGAAGATTCCCTCGGGTCATGCCAACCTGCATGAGTTCCTCGGTGGAGACCTCAGCATTGTCTCTGGGATAGGCCTCTGGCTGGACCACCATCTGGGAAGAGAACTGTTGTTCCTGTCGTCTCTCTCTAACCCGTCGGTCAAGTCGGACAACAAGGGTCATCATCTCCTCTAAGGTCTCTGGAAGTTGATAACTGACCAGAAGATCCTTTAATTTATCAGACAGACCTGACCTGAACTGACTCTTCAGGGCTGGTTCGTTCCATCCTGAGGGGACACACCACCTTCTGAATTGGGTGCAATAATCCTCCGCTGGTAAATTGCCCTGAACCAGTGCCTTTAGAGCCGTCTCGGCTACTAGAGCCCTGTCTGGTTCATCATAGAGGGTACCTAGGGCCTGAAAGAACCCCTCCACAGAATATAAACAACTGGCACCAGCAGGTAAAGAGAACGCCCAGTCCTGGGGATCACCCTGTAATCGGGAAATGATAATGCCCACGCGTTGACTCTCGGGCCCAGAGGACACGGGGCGCAAACGGAAGTAAAGTTTGCAACTCTCCTTAAAAGAGAGAAACTTCTTCCGGTCTCCAGAAAAGGTTTCTGGTAGCTTAATCTGGGGCTCAAAATGCGGACTGGAGGCCTGAGGAGTGGAAGAGCCTTGCCCTAACTCAAAAGAGCTGAGTTTTTCCCCTTACTCCTGCACCATCTGCGTCAGATTAGAGACATAGTCAGTCAGGGTCACCAGAGGATTCATAATACAGTGGTTATTGGGCCTGTTAATCTGTAACGGTCGCGTACACACACACACACAGGGGGGGAGGGAAGTGACCACTGCGCTCCACCCTTACCCCTGGCCCTGCCTACTTGCCTCGCGAGTCCTAATGACAGGGGACAACTGGACGGCAATCCCTAACTTGGAATAAGTGCAGGGATGACAGACAGACAAACAACAGGACGTGAACGGACCGAGTCAATACCAGGAAAGCTACAAAGTACAAAGGATTAAGCAAAGAATGGTCAGGAGAAGCCGGAGTCAAATACCAGGAGAGCAGAGAAGTACAAGAGGAGTCCTAAGAGAGTAGTCAGGTGGGAGCCGAGGTCACAATACCAGGACGGATGCACAGTACAGGAGGATCAGGCAAAAGGATGGTCAAGGAACAGGATCAGGTAAGTATACAGCAGTCCAACAAATAGCCAGGAACCTAGAAATTAACAGGCAACCTGTAGCCAGCAGGCTGCCTGTATTTATAGTGGGGAGTGAGGGTCATGTGACGTGGCCAGCGTCACATGACCGACAGACCAACCAGTTGAGCACCGAGTGATCAGCTCGGCGCTCAAGGCAGACTTAGGAGCAGGGAGCCACCCAGCTAGTAAAGCCGCCCTGGGAATGAGGTTAAACACAGATCCTCATTCCCAAAGCTAAGCAACAGGTCTGCGGGCGATGGGGGACCAAGTGCACCTTCGGAACCCCGTGACAATACCAAATTTACCAAAAACTTGTAAAAAATTGCAAATTTCCAAGTTTCAATTTCTCTACTTCTATAATACATAGTAATACCTCCAAAAATAGTTATTACTTTACATTCCCCATATGTCTACTTCATGTTTGGATCATTTTGGGAATGATATTTTATTTTTTGGGGATGTTACAAGGCTTAGAAGTTTAGAAGCAAATCTTGAAATTTTTCAGAAATTTTCAAAAACCCAATTTCTAGGGACCAGTTCAGGTCTGAAGTCACTTTGCGAGGCTTACATAATAGAAACCACCCAAAAATGACCCCATTCTATAAACTACACCCCTCAAGGTATTCAAAACTGATTTTACAAACTTTATTAACCCTTTAGGTGTTCCACAAGAATTTATGGAAAATAGAGATACAATTTCAAAATTTCACTTTTTTGGCAGATTTTCCATTTTAATAATTTTTTTCCAGTTACAAAGCAAGGGTTAACAGCCAAACCAAACAATATTTATGGCCCTGATTCTGTAGTTTACAGAAACACCCCATATGTGGTCGTAAACCGCTGTACGGGCACACGGCAGGGCGCAGAAGGAAAGGAATGCCATACGGTTTTTGGAAGGCAGGTTTTGCTGGAATGGTTTTTTTGACACCCATGTCCCATTTGAAGCCCCCTGATGCACCCCCAGAGTAGAAACTCCATAAAAGTGACCCCATCTAAGAAACTACACCCCTCAAGGTATTCAAAACTGATTTTACAAACGTCATTAACCCTTTAGGTGTTCCACAAGAATTAATGGAAAATAGAGATACAATTTCAAAATTTCACTTTTTTGGCAGATTTTCCATTTTAATAATTTTTTTCCGGTTACAAAGCAAGGGTTAACAGCCAAACAAAACTCAATATTTAAAAAACAGAAAAACAGATTTCAGAGGCTCTACTGGCAATATATCACAGATAGGTGCTCTCTACAATATGGCAGTACCAATTGCCAAAAATTGGGTATATTGTATATAGTCAGGAGATGGAGGGCACTCAAATGGATGGGTGTATATAAGAGGAATCAATTGTGGTATATGACCATACGTTTATTACACAATACATGACATTCAGCACATCGCTGAATAGCTTATGCTTTCTAATTAATCACGATTATATATATCCTCCTATGTTGGGGAGGATTCAAATATGCATAGGATTAAGAACTTGCACAGAAGTATAAGAATTGCATGGAATACTAAAACTCTAAAATTATAAAATGAAGACCTACTGTTGCAGGTGATCAGTCTGCATGTAGGTGCTAATTCAGTGTACACTGTTGGTGAACGTGGGTAAATGAAGTTAAAATATGCACTGATGTGCAGTTGGTTACTGTCCCAAGGAGCGGTGACTTAAAGTGGAGGGAGAGAGATCAGATAGTCTTACCCCGTGTAGCCGGATTCCAAGCGGCTATTGCAGGGGAATGTCTCTCTCAGGGAGCGCTCCGGTCCTGTGTCTCGTCGGTGCGCACGTGTTTCTTCAGCGTCCTCGGCGTGTTCCTCTGTAACCGGATGTACTCTCCGTAATGCAGGAGGTTACAGAGGACGCTGAAGAAACACGTGCGCACCGACGAGACACAGGACCGGAGCGCTCCCTGAGAGAGACATTCCCCTGCAATAGCCGCCTGGAATCCGGCTACACGGGGTAAGACTATCTGATCTCTCTCCCTCCAGTTTAAGTCACCGCTCCTTGGGACAGTAACCAACTGCACATCAGTACATATTTTAACTTCATTTACCCACGTTCACCAACAGTGTACACTGAATTAGCACCTACATGCAGACTGATCACCTGCAACAGTAGGTCTTCATTTTATAATTTTAGAGTTTTAGTATTCCATGCAATTCTTATACTTCTGTGCAAGTTCTTAATCCTATGCATATTTGAATCCTCCCCAACATAGGAGCATATATATAATCGTGATTAATTAGAACGTATAAGCTATTCAGCGATGTGCTGAATGTCATGTATTGTGTAATAAACGTATGGTCATATACCACAATTGATTCCTCTTATATACACCCATCCATTTGAGTGCCCTCCATCTCCTGACTATATACAAAACTCAATATTTATGGCCCTGATTCTGTAGTTTACAGAAACACCCCATATGTGGTCGTAAACAGCTGTACGAGCACACTGCAGGGGGCGCAGGAGGAAAGGCATGCCATACGGTTTTCGGAAGGCAGATTTTGCTGGACTGTTTTTTTTTACACCATGTCCCATTTGAAGCCCCCCTGATGCACCCCTAGAGTAGAAACTCCAAAAAAGTGGCCCCATTTTAGAAACTACAGGATAGGGTGGCAGTATTGTTGGTACTAGTTTAGGGTACATATGATTTTTGGTTGCTCTATATTACACTTTTTGTGAGGCAAGATAACAAGAAATAGCTGTTTTGGCACCGTTTTTATTTTTTGTTATTTACAACATTCATCTGAGTGGTTAGGTCATGTGATATTTTTATAGAGCCGGTCGATACGGACACAGCGATACCTAATATGTATACTTTTTTTTATTTATGTAAGTTTTACACAATGATTTTATTTTTGAAGCAAAAACAATCATGTTTTAGTGTTTCATAGAAACATAGAAACATAGAATGTGTCGGCAGATAAGAACCATTTGGCCCATCTAGTCTGCCCAATATACTGAATACTATGGATAGCCCCTGACCCTATCTTATATGAAGGATGGCCTTATGCCTATCCCATGCATGCTTAAACTCCTCCACTGTATTTGCAGCTGCCACTTCTGCAGGAAGGCTATTCCATGCATCCACTACTCTCTCAGTAAAGTAATACTTCCTGATATTACTTTTAAACCTTTGCCTCTCTAATTTAAAACTATGTCCTCTTGTAGCAGTTTTTCTTCTTTTAAATATTCTTTCCTCTTTTACCTTGTTGATTCCCTTTATGTATTTAAAAGTTTCTATCATATCCCCTCTGTCTCGTCTTTCTTCCAAGCTATACATGTTAAGGTCCTTTAATCTTTCCTGGTAAGTTTTATCCTGCAATCCATGTACCAGTTTAGTAGCTCTTCTCTGAACTCTCTCCAAAGTATCAATATCCTTCTGGAGATATGGTCTCCAGTACTGAGCACAATACTCCAGATGAGGTCTCACTAGTGCTCTGTAGAGCGGCATGAGCACCTCCCTCTTTCTACTGGTAATTCCTCTCCCTATATACACCCAAGCATTCCGCTAGCATTTCCTGCTGCTCTGTGACATTCTCTGCCTACCTTTAAGTCTTCTGAAATAATGATCCCTAAATCCCTTTCCTCAGATACTGAGGTTAGGACTGTATCGCTGATTTTATATTCTGCTCTTGGGTTTTTATGTCCCAGGTGCATTATCTTGCACTTATCAACATTAAATTTTAGTTGCCAGATTTTTGACCATTCCTCTAGTTTTCCTAAGTCCTTTTCCATTTGGTGTATTCCTCCAGGAACATCAACCCTGTTACAAATCTTTGTGTCATCAGCAAAAAGACACACCTTACCATTGAGGCCTTCCATAGTCTGAGAGCCATAATTTTTTCAGTTTTTCGGGGATTACCTTGAGTAGGGTATGATTTTTTGCGGGATGAGATGACGGTTTTATTGGCACTATTTTGGGGTGCGTGTGACTTTTTGATCGCTTGCTATTACATTTTTTGTGATGTAAGGTGACAAAAATGGTTTATTTAGCACAGTTTTTATTTTAAATTTTTTACGGTGTTCATCTGAGGGGTTAGGTCATGTGATATTTTTATAGATCCGGTCGATACGGACACGGCGATACCTAATATGTATACTTTTTTATTTATGTAAGTTTTACACAATAATATAATTTTTGAAACAAAAAAAAAATTATGTTTTAGTGTCTCCATATTCTGAGAGCCATAGATTTTTCAGTTTTTGGGCGATTATCTTAGGTAGGGTCTCATTTTTTGAAGGATGAGATGACGGTTTGATTGGCACTATTTTGGGGTGCATATGACTTTTTGATCGCTTGCTATTACACTTTATGTGATGTAAGGTGACAAAAAATTGTTTATTTAGCACAGTTTTTATTTTTTATTTTTTACGGTGTTCATCTGAGAGATTAGGTCATGTGATATTTTTATAGAGACGGTCGATACGAACGCGGCGATGGCAAATATGTATACTTTTATTTATTTAAGTTTTACACTATAACAGCTTTTTTCAAACAAAAAAAATGATGTTTTAGTGTCTCCATATTCTGAGCTATAGTTTTTTTTTATTTTTTGGGCGATTGTCTCAGGTAGGGGCTCATTTTTTGCGGGATGAGGTTGACGGTTAGATTGGTACTATTTTGGTGGGCAAATGCCTTTTTGATCGCTTGCTGTTGTACTTTTTGTGATGTAAGGTGACAAAAAAATGAACTTTGGGGGGTATATTCCTTTACAATGCATTCCAATACTTCTGTATTGGAATGCATTGGCTGTATGAGTAATACTTTGAGTATTACTCATACAGCTTCCTGCCTGTGAGATCCAGGGGGCTGGATCTTACAGGCTCGTCACCGGAAGGCAGCGCGATGACTTCCTTAGACATCGCGCTGCCTTCCGTGCCATCGGGTCCCTCCCACAGCCTCATGGGGACCCAATGGCACCGCCGACACCCGCCGCAACCGCAGGTAAAAGCCGCAAACCGCAGGTCTGAATTGTCGCAATCGCGATTTAAACTTAGGACGTACCGGTACGCCCTAAGTCCTTAAGGGGTTAAAGAGGAGACGACTTCTGAATTTCCGAGGAATAGAAAGTTTCTTTTTTGTATCTTCCCATTGCTCTAGTATCCTCTCTCTCAAAGTGGAATTAACCGGAAACAGTTTATTTTTCTTCACCCTTGATCCGCCAAACATCTAATTTGTCGTGGCTGAACCTCCTCCACCTCCATGGTTTCCCCTACCGCCGATAGGAGATAGTCTAAATCTTCCAAAGAAAATAGAAGGAAGGGCTAAATTTTCATCTTCTAATTTCCCATTAGAATAGTAAGTATTCCCGCCTTGTTCATCTAAATCAGATTTCAGCTGAATTCATTTATTTTTTTTAATACTGGTGGTAAAATAGGTGGAGGAGGAATCAAACTTGAGACTGAAGCCTGTACTTCTTCTATTATAAGTAAGACCTCAGATCAGAGAGGAAGGATGGCTGTTCCACCTTCAGAAGTTTAGCAAGACAATCAAGGCATAACTGTTTTTTGTATGATTCCTGTAGCTTTTTAGTAAAGGAAACACATTTCCTTGCTTTTCTTCTAGGTTCTGTCCGAGATCTATGTCCCAGATCCTTTTCTTCCTAGGAGCAAACAAGAGGGAACTCTCCCTTAGTGCTGCGTACAAAAGTGAACAAAACAGACCAGGGTGTGGGTGATTAACTTACATGACCCTGAGCAGGGGGATTGCCAGCCACCTCAGGCTTGGTAGATAATTGGACCTCCATCTGCAACAGCAGACAAGCTTTACTGCTTGCTGGTTCCTTTATATAGGTCTTACCTTAAAGGTCCGCCCCTCCTGCTGCCGCTGCGCTCCTTCTTCCTCAGGGGGACTCAATCCCCTAGGGGAGAGTCGATCCCCCATGTGAGGCCCAACACCAGGCCTCCAGCATGGAAAACACTGGGCGCTGCCATCTTGGATCCTGGCAACACAACATCACTTCCTGTACACGGAGACGCCCCCGGAAGTTAAGTCATCGCTCTCACCCGCGATGCTGAGAAGGAGTGTGCGCTGCCAAGCCCAGAGCCCTGGAGGAGAAGCAGCATCAGCTCCCAGATGCCGTGGCCAAGGAGGAAAAGAGGTATACTGGGCAATGTTAGAGAAGTTCGAAAAGACGTACTAGCAGGGCCAGACTCCACCAGACCCGGCTCCAGCCATAGTAACCATGTGGCTACTTCCAAATCCTTTTCTTTCTTCAATCCTAGAGAGGTCTTGCCAAATCCCTGGAGGGACAGGAAAAACAATGGAGAGGGGGGTTGGGAGGGGCTTTTTAAACTCTCTTGCTTCCTGTCCCTATAGAGACCTATAAGGACAACCTCCCATGTGCTGTCATGGGGGATGTCCTGAAAAAACATCATATCCTTGTCCATATTATGGACAAAGATAAAACAGTTCTATTATGGACCGGATGTTCTGTTCCGCAAAATGTACACAGCCGGTTCTGTGTTTATGCAGATCCGCAATTTCCGGAACGCAAAAACTGTGTAGAAACCCTAGATGTGTCAAATTGAACTATTTTAGACACATTGGGGGGGAGACTTATCAAAACCGGAGAAAAGGAAAACTGCCCCTAGCAACCAGATTCCACCTTTCAGAGTTCCTTTGGAAAGTGAAAGGTGAAATCAGGTTGCTATGGGCAACTAAGCCAGTTTTCCTTTACAGCAGTTTTGATCAATTTCACCCTTTGAGTAGCCACATTTGTAAATCTGGGCCATTCTGTTTAAATAAACCAATGCAGAAGGACTTGCATTTAACAGATTAGACCTTTGATACCACCCCTGTGCTGAGGGAGAGTGTGCCCAATTCAATTAAAATGCATCCTCTGCTAGTCCGTGCTCCTAGATTGAAATCTACTCCAGCTCCTTACTTTCATGATGTAAATGTTAGTGAATTTCAGCTGAATTCATTTATTTTTTTTAATACTGGTGGTAAAATAGGTGGAGGAGGAATCAAACTTGAGACTGAAGCCTGTACTTCTTCTATTATAAGTAAGACCTCAGATCAGAGAGGAAGGATGGCTGTTCCACCTTCAGAAGTTTAGCAAGACAATCAAGGCATAACTGTTTTTTGTATGATTCCTGTAGCTTTTTAGTAAAGGAAACACATTTCCTTGCTTTTCTTCTAGGTTCTGTCCGAGATCTATGTCCCAGATCCTTTTCTTCCTAGGAGCAAACAAGAGGGAACTCTTCCTTAGTGCTGCGTACAAAAGTGAACAAAACAGACCAGGGTGTGGGTGATTAACTTACATGACCCTGAGCAGGGGGATTGCCAGCCACCTCAGGCTTGGTAGATAATTGGACCTCCATCTGCAACAGCAGACAAGCTTTACTGCTTGCTGGTTCCTTTATATAGGTCTTACCTTAAAGGTCCGCCCCTCCTGCTGCCGCTGCGCTCCTTCTTCCTCAGGGGGACTCAATCCCCTAGGGGAGAGTCGATCCCCCATGTGAGGCCCAACACCAGGCCTCCAGCATGGAAAACACTGGGCGCTGCCATCTTGGATCCTGGCAACACAACATCACTTCCTGTACACGGAGACGCCCCCGGAAGTTAAGTCATCGCTCTCACCCGCGATGCTGAGAAGGAGTGTGCGCTGCCAAGCCCAGAGCCCTGGAGGAGAAGCAGCATCAGCTCCCAGATGCCGTGGCCAAGGAGGAAAAGAGGTATACTGGGCAATGTTAGAGAAGTTCGAAAAGACGTACTAGCAGGGCCAGACTCCACCAGACCCGGCTCCAGCCATAGTAACCATGTGGCTACTTCCAAATCCTTTTCTTTCTTCAATCCTAGAGAGGTCTTGCCAAATCCCTGGAGGGACAGGAAAAACAATGGAGAGGGGGGTTGGGAGGGGCTTTTTAAACTCTCTTGCTTCCTGTCCCTATAGAGACCTATAAGGACAACCTCCCATGTGCTGTCATGGGGGATGTCCTGAAAAAACATCATATCCTTGTCCATATTATGGACAAAGATAAAACAGTTCTATTATGGACCGGATGTTCTGTTCCGCAAAATGTACACAGCCGGTTCTGTGTTTATGCAGATCCGCAATTTCCGGAACGCAAAAACTGTGTAGAAACCCTAGATGTGTCAAATTGAACTATTTTAGACACATTGGGGGGGAGACTTATCAAAACCGGAGAAAAGGAAAACTGCCCCTAGCAACCAGATTCCACCTTTCAGAGTTCCTTTGGAAAGTGAAAGGTGAAATCAGGTTGCTATGGGCAACTAAGCCAGTTTTCCTTTACAGCAGTTTTGATCAATTTCACCCTTTGAGTAGCCACATTTGTAAATCTGGGCCATTCTGTTTAAATAAACCAATGCAGAAGGACTTGCATTTAACAGATTAGACCTTTGATACCACCCCTGTGCTGAGGGAGAGTGTGCCCAATTCAATTAAAATGCATCCTCTGCTAGTCCGTGCTCCTAGATTGAAATCTACTCCAGCTCCTTACTTTCATGATGTAAATGTTAGTGAATTTGCCGGGGCCACCCAGCACTTTCTAGTGTAAAGGGTGGCGTTTAAAAAGTAACATAATAGGGCAGTAAGTCTTATGCCAAACTGGCATAAATGACCCCCGTTCACTTTTGTATGGGGCTTTGAGACATATGCCAAACAAAAGACAGACACATACGTCGGGGTGGCTACACCTCCCCCTACTCTGGGTCTGTACTCTACCATGCTCTTGGTTATGATGTTTATTGTATATGCCGTTTGTTTTTGTATGGCATAGCACTTTAGATGGAGTTTTACTGCAAATACAGTCATTAATGGTCCCACAATATGTTTGAATTGCTCTAATCAATTTATAATTTATATTACTAACCGCCCACCTGAGATGTAGCCATAGATGGTGTGGCGATCTTTTGAGTTTGATAGATTTGTTGTTTGGAGGATATTACAACTAGAGATGAGAGAATTTCATATTTTTTAATTCGTTCACGCTTTGTTTGGTGGTAGAAGCAAAATTGCGTTATGGATTCCGTTACCACGTACCATAACGCAATTCTATGACGGAATGCCTTTAGAGGCATTCCGTCATAATAGAAGTCTATGGGCTCCATAACTGATCCGTCACATTTCCGTTATGCAGGGGAGTCCTCTCCTGCATAACAAACGGGATGGATCCGTTTTGCAGACCATAGACTTCTATAAAGGCATTCCGTCATAGAATTGCGTTATGGTCCCAGGTAACGGAATCCATAACGCAATTCTGCTTTTACCACCAAACGAATTACGATTATGGGGTACCATTATATCATGCGATTGATAGAGCTTTGTGGTAGAGGGCTGGAGAGGCAGTTTAGGTGGGAGGGCTGACTATATTAGGAATACATACTGCATATTTTGTAAATTATTTTATCACTGTTTTCTATGAAGTAATAAAGAATGTTTTTATACTTGGTGTGGCTTTACATTTTTTTTGGCAGGTCATATGCCAAACAAGTCTAGCAGCACATCCATAAAATATTCACCTCTAGGGCTCATGCACATGAGCGTTAGTGTTTTTTGCGGGCCTGCAAATCAGGGATACGCAAAACACAGATATCGGACGTGTACATTCCATGGAAGTGAATGTCCTGCTCTCTATTAGAACAGTCCCATCCTTGTTCTATTTTTTTGGGCGGATGCATGGAATAGACATGGGAAGCAGAAAGAAATAATTACTCTTACCGGTAATTGGTTTTTCCAATAGCCTCAACAACGGCACTCATAGGAGGGTGTCCCCGCCCCCCGGACAGAAAACAACGACGTAGAAGCAGAAGATTTAAGAGCCTCCTCCCCCTTACCTAGTCAGTCAATAAGAGAGGACACAGAATTGATGCCACAAAAAACTTATGCATTAATAACCAAGACAATTTCATCATTAAGAAAAAAATCTTAGAAGAACTTAGATCCATGTATCAAAATATATCAGGGAGGGAATCCCAGTGCCGTTGTGGAGGCTATTGGAAAAAGCAATTACCGATAAGAGTAATTACTTATTTTTCCCCCGACGCCTCCACAACGGCACTCATAGGAGGATTAACAGAGTAATAAAATCAGGGAGGGACAGCAGCAGAAAGTACCCTGCGCACAAATGACAAGTCCTGGTATAGTGATTGAAGAATGTCATAGGATTGGCCCAAGTTGCGGCCCTACATATCTGTTCCAGTGATACTGATGCCACCTCGGCCCATGAGGATGATACTGCTCTGGTGGAATGAGCCCTTAGCCCAACAGGGGGCTGGAGGTCTTTTTTTTTTTTTTTTAATTCTGTTTATTTGGAGCAGATTCACAAAATACAAGGCAAGGGTCATGAACCCGCATATCATACATTAAGCATGCTTTCCCCCCCTGGCTTCTGGAGGAAGTCAGGGAGTCACATACAGTAACATAAGGAACATGAGTTTAATATACATGAATCTGACTGCATTTTTTATTTTAATTTAAAAGTAGTAGGAACAAAAATAATAAAGAAAAGAAAGGGAAGAGGGGAAAGGGAGAGAGATATAGGGGGGAGGGGAGGCAGGACTATACTGCCAGGGGTCCCAGAGTATTACCTAGAGATGCTCTAAGATACCATGAAGTGTACTGAAAGGGTTTAACCAATTCTCTAATTTCTACCATATTAAAGTGTGCAATAATAAAAGTGCGCCACTTATTAAAGAATTTGGAAGCTGAACTTTCTTTGTGCCTAGATGCTTCAATCCTTTCATATCCCAAAAGAACTTTCAATTCAGAGATCACAGCAGGAATGTCTGGTATGGCATCTGTGAGCCATCTCTGGAGCAAGACCCTTTTGGCTACTAACAAGACCGAGTGTAATAAAATCGGTATCTTAGTTGGGTTCTCCAGACGGATATAATAGAAAACCAAGGTCTGGGGTTCCATAGGTAACTCCACCAACCAGTTAGTCTTGATATACTCAATCACAGCGGCCCAAAATTTGACTACCTCAGGACATGTCCAAATGCCATGCCAGAAATCCGTAGCAGCCAATTTACAATTAGGACAATGTGTGATACGGTCTGGAAACTGGGGAGAGGCTGGAAAGTTAAAACCATAGATTGCCCGATGCATCATTCTAAAAAACGTTTCACGCCAAATCTCACCAATCACGCACTGACGTACCTTACTCCAACCTTCCAGGATCTTTACCCCAATCTCATCATCCATAGTGATGTGCTCCCACTTCTTAAAAAGAGTGGAAACCTTGGCTTTCGTGAAATTTCCTGAAAAGGCCCTATACAACCTAGAGAGAGAAACTGTTTGGAGGGAGAAACTAAGGATCTCATCAAAGGAGTTTTTGGTCACCTCCCTCGATAGATCACGCAATCTATGTGAGCAGAAACCCACAATCTGCATTATTTGCAAGAAATGGGAATCCGGTAAGGCATATTTTTCCTTCAGTTCTTTTGGAGTTAGCCAACGTTTTTCCCCTTGATGCATCAGATGTTCCGCCCTAGTCAAACCCCTAGATATCCACAGCTCAGAAGGTCTCAGACTAGTTCCTGACGGAAATTCTGGATGACCCCATAGCGGCATCCATTTAGAGATTGCATGAGGCAGATTTACTGTCTTCCTAACCGCCTTCCAGGTTGCTATCGTATCTCTCAATAAAAGCGAGGATTTAATTTCCCCTGGTAATGCGGCCAAGTTAGAGTGGAGGCATGATACCAGGTTCCATGGAGCTACCAGGTTTTGCTCCACTTCCCTATTAGAGAAAAGATCAGAATTATGCACCCAATCCGAAACATGACGCATAAGACATGCCAGATTGTAACCCCGTACATTCGGGAATTTCACTCCTCCTTCTGGTTTCCATAACATAAGCTTCGAAAAAGAGATGCGAGGGCGTCTGCCTGACCACAGAAACGTGGTAAAAGCCTTGTTTAGAGCAGTGACATCATTATGTTTCAGCAAGATCGGAAGCGTTTGGAGGGGGTAGAGTAACTTAGAAAAACTCATCATCTTAATGAGCTGGCACCTTCCCAGCAGAGATAAGGGAAGTGAATGCCATTTCTGTAGTTCAGATATTATTTTCGCTATGAGGAGAGGATAGTTTAGTGAGTACAATGACCCCGGGAGCTTACCAATTTTAACCCCTAAGTACGTGACATATTTCTTAACAGCAGATAAAGAGAGACCTATATCCTGCCAAAACTGCGGTGGGTTAGTGGCGTGAAGCTCTAGAATCTCACTTTTAGATGAATTTATTTTATATCCTGAGAAGGACCCAAAAAAACTCAGGAACTCCATTAGGGGGCCTAAGTGTCGCTGTGGAGTGTCCATGAAAATCAAAAGATCATCCGCATATAAAGTTAGTTTGACCTCTTTCTTGCCTATGGTAATACCCGTATATAAGTCAGAATCCTCTAGAAATCTAGCTAAGGGCTCGATGGCTAGGTCAAAGAGGAGGGGGGAAAGCGGACAACCCTGTCTAGTCCCTCTTTGAAGGGGGAACACCCGAGACAGGAAACCTCCCGTATGGATGCGCGCCGCTGGGCTGGAATAGAGACCCTTCAAAAAGGTACGGATATCCCCCAAAATCTTGAATTTATCGAGCACCGCCCCCAGCCAGTCCCAACGCAATGAGTCAAAAGCTTTTTCCGCATCTAAAGCCAGTAAAATAGGGGTTCCGGCTGGCTGAGGGCGGCGCCGGACCCAATCCAAGGTTGCCAACACCTTCCTAATATTTGCCACCCCCGACCTCCCTTTAATGAAACCCACCTGGGAGGGCTCTATCAGGGTAGGCATTAATAGGCTCAGTCTGTCAGCCAGTATTTTAGTCAATATCTTGAGATCCTGATTAATGAGCGAGATCGGGCGGTACGAACCTGGATCTTGTGGGTCCTTATTTGGTTTAAGTATCAATTTAATGTGGGCAACATTAACATGAGCAGGGAAACTACCTGTGTGTAAAAGATGGTTAAAATAGTCCGTCAGTGTGGGGGCAAGATTTTCTTGTAGCACTTTGTAAAATTCTCCTAAGAATCCGTCAGAGCCTGGCGCCTTTCCGTTATGTAGGGAACGTATTATATGTAGCACTTCCTCAGCCGTTATTTCCGCATTCATAGATCCCTGCTGTTCCTCCGTCAGGGAAGGTAATTTGACGTCTGACAGAAATCTCCTACCCTTTTCAGGGTCTTCTGGGGTGTCGCTATAGAGACGCTCATAATATTTACCTAGCAAATCATTTATCAACTTAGGATTTGTTTGGACCACTCCCCCCTCCCCTTTCAGAGCTGTGATGACTGTAGGAGTCCTCCTACCCTGTGCTAAGTTGGCCAACATTTTGCCTGACTTATTCCCAAATCTGAACAGATCCGTCTGGAATTCTGACCTATACATTGCCTCCCTTTTATTTACCCAAACTTCAAAGGTATTTCTAGCTGCAATCCAAGCCTCCTTGTGCTGAGTGGTAGCCACCCGGAGGAATTGAGTGTATGCCTGTCTGAGGGCCGAGCTAGCCTCCTGATATTGTTTAGCGACCACCTTGCGTAAATTACTGACATAACTGAGAATTCGGCCCCTCAGGACCGCTTTAGCAGCCTCCCAATGGGTTGAAACATCTGATGCATCTCGGGGATTGTCACCCTGAAACTCCCACCACCAACCTTGTAGTGTATCTTTGAAATTGTCATCCTTGGCAAGAAAAGAAGGAAAGCGCCATATAAAATCAGTTCCTCTAGGGTAGGTATCCTGCAAGGAAATGGAGATAGGTGAGTGGTCAGAAATAAGTAAGTCATGAATTTCAGCGGAAACCACCCTAGATGACATATGCAAGGGAAGGAAAAGATAGTCAATACGAGACCATACATTATGTGCATGTGAAAAATGCGTATACAGGGAGTGCAGAATTATTAGGCAAGTTGTATTTTTGAGGATTAATTTTATTATTGAACAACAACCATGTTCTCAATGAACCCAAAAAACTTATTAATATCAAAGCTGAATATTTTTGGAAGTAGTTTTTAGTTTGTTTTTAGTTTTAGCTATTTTAGGGGGATATCTGTGTGTGCAGGTGACTATTACTGTGCATAATTATTAGGCAACTTAACAAAAAACAAATATATACCCTTTTCAATTATTTATTTTTACCAGTGAAACCAATATAACATCTCAACATTCACAAATATACATTTCTGACATTCAAAAACAAAACAAAAACAAATCAGTGACCAATATAGCCACCTTTCTTTGCAAGGACACTCAAAAGCCTGCCATCCATGGATTCTGTCAGTGTTTTGATCTGTTCACCATCAACATTGCATGCAGCAGCAACCACAGCCTCCCAGACACTGTTCAGAGAGGGGTACTGTTTTCCCTCCTTGTAAATCTCACATTTGATGATGGACCACAGGTTCTCAATGGGGTTCAGATCAGGTGAACAAGGAGGCCATGTCATTAGATTTTCTTCTTTTATACCCTTTCTTGCCAGCCACGCTGTGGAGTACTTGGACGCGTGTGATGGAGCATTGTCCTGCATGAAAATCATGTTTTTCTTGAAGGATGCAGACTTCTTCCTGTACCACTGCTTAAAGAAGGTGTCTTCCAGAAACTGGCAGTAGGACTGGGAGTTGAGCTTGACTCCATCCTCAACCCGAAAAGGCCCCACAAGCTCATCTTTGATGATACCAGCCCAAACCAGTACTCCACCTCCACCTTGCTGGCGTCTGAGTCGGACTGGAGCTCTCTGCCCTTTACCAATCCAGCCACGGGCCCATCCATCTGGCCCATCAAGACTCACTCTCATTTCATCAGTCCATAAAACCTTAGAAAAATCGGTCTTGAGATATTTCTTGGCCCAATCTTGACGTTTCAGGTTGTGTGTCTTGTTCAGTGGTGGTCGTCTTTCAGCCTTTCTTACCTTGGCCATGTCTCTGAGTATTGCACACCTTGTGCTTTTGGGCACTCCAGTGATGTTGCAGCTCTGAAATATGGCCAAACTGGTGGCAAGTGGCATCTTGGCAGCTGCACGCTTGACTTTTCTCAGTTCATGGGCAGTTATTTTGCGCCTTGGTTTTTCCACACGCTTCTTGCGACCCTGTTGACTACTTTGAATGAAACGCTTGATTGTTCGATGATCACGCTTCAGAAGCTTTGCAATTTTAAGAGTGCTGCATCCCTCTGCAAGATATCTCACTATTTTTGACTTTTCTGAGCCTGTCAAGTCCTTCTTTTGACCCATTTTGCCAAAGGAAAGGAAGTTGCCTAATAATTATGCACACCTAATATAGGGTGTTGATGTCATTAGACCACACCCCTTCTCATTACAGAGATGCACATCTCCTAATATGCTTAATTGGTAGTAGGCTTTCGAGCCTATACAGCTTGGAGTAAGACAACATGCATAAAGAGGATGATGTGGTCAAAATACTCATTTGCCTAATAATTCTGCACGCAGTGTACTCCCTGTCATCAGGATGTAGAGAGCGCCAGGTATCATATAAACCTGTAGAGGTTAGAAAGGGAGGTATAACCTTGTCAGAGAGTCTTTGCGATCCGACCATCCCCTCCTCTCTCTTCCGGTCTTCCAGAACAGATGCGACTGAGTTAAAATCACCACCCACAATTCTGTTGTGAGTTCCATCCATATGCAGTCTGTTCTCCAGAAGAGCGTAAAAGGGGGCATTATTTTCATTTGGGGCATACACATTATGAATGCTATAAGAAATCCCTCCTATCTCTACCACTAACCTATGCCATCTGCCCTCACTGTCATGAAATTCTGAAAGTATCTTCCCTGAGAAATTTCTATGTACTAAAGTGAGTACTCCAGCTTTGCGCTCCCTGGCTGAGGATCCGAACACAGAACCTACCCAGAATTTTTTCATACGGAAGAAATCTTTATCCTCCAAATGCGTCTCTTGCAGGAGAACTACATCAGGTTGAAGACGCTTCAGGTGGCGTAAAATCTTTGACCGCTTCTGCGGGGAGCGTAAACCCTTGACATTCCAGGAGATAATTTTCATTTCAGTTCAGGTATGTACGGATCCCCAAACAGAGAAAGCCAAGGGAGAAGGGAGGAGGGAAGGAAAAAGGGGGGGGGAGGAAAAGAGAACAGAAAACACAAGCAAAAATCAATATAAGTACAACCAAATAGAACTGCCTAGGTGTGTGGCAGCAGGTACCAATCCACTGGACCGGGTACGACTAGATGGTGTCAGCCATCACTAAATCTAGTTATAGACTTTCCTTTTTTCCGCCATGGCAGAGCTCTCATATACCTAGCCTAAACAATGGCAATCTGTACGACTGAACAATACCGGCCCTAGTATGGAGCATAAAGCAAAATAACACAACATTCTTAATCTGTAACAGCTTAGCAGCATTAACAAGATTCTACCCCTCAGGGTTGAGTCTCAATCACATTTAGAATTGAGGAATATCAACGTCCTCTTCTGGAGGGCCTTTCTGGGCCATTGCGCAAACGGTCATTCCCTCGTCGAACAGCTGGAACCAATGAGTCCTTCAAAGTAGACCGTTGGGGAGAGAGGGATATATCATGCTGCTCTGAATCAATAATCTCATCCAAGGCCTCCTCTGCCTCAGTGGGGGATCTAAAAGTGATAGTCCCTCCTTGTGCTCTGTGAATCTTTAGAACCGCCGGGAAAAGAAGCTGAAATCTGATGTCCCTTTGGTAGAGTGCAGTGCAGACCGGGCTAAAGGCCTTGCGTTTCTTCGCCACCTCAGCCGAGAAGTCCTCAAACAATAACATTTTGTGGCCCCTTATGGTTATCTGGTGTCGTCTCTTACGAAAACTGCGGAGTAAAGCCACCTTATCATTGAAATCCAGCATTAAAAATAACTTGGTGAGGTCTCCCATCTCCACTGCGGGGAGACTCCGAATTAGAGTCCCTAGTGGCGCCTCTTTCCGGACCAATCCTGTGGGCCCTCTCCACTCGACAGAAAAACTTTAGGCCCAGGGCCTCTGGCAGATCTTTCTCACATATATCTAAAAGGTCCAGTTGTTTAATGGACTCAGGCAGCCCAACCACCCTCAGGTTGTTGCGGCGTGACCTGTTTTCCAGGTCATCAACCTTAAACCGCAGGTATTCCAGGGCATGCTGCTGGGATTTCAATACAAACTCAGTGTCCCCTGCTTGCTGCTGCAAGGAACGCAGCTCTTTCTCCAGGGCCCCAACTTGTATGCTGGTCTGGTTTACCTCTTCCCTCAGGGAGTTAAAAGAGGCCAGTATTGTCGTTTCCAGTGTTTTCTGGATGTCCAGCATTATACGCATTGCCACTTCAATGGCTAGTTGTTTATAATCTAATGTGGCCGGGCCACCTAGAGGGGACCCCTCTCCCTGGGTACTCTGAGAGCCCTCTTCCCTGAATACTAGTGGCTGAGTGTCCGCCATTTTTGCCGCGCTCTGTGAGGCTGCTAGCTGCGCACCTGTGCTCTTCTGCCCGCTCCGGAGAAGATATCTTTCCATCAGCCCCTTGATGCAGGTAAGTGGGGTCAGTCGGACATCCTTTAGGGCTGGAAAGCAGTTCCCTGCGCTGCAAAATGACAAAGATGTTCGGCGGTATGCAGGAGCTCTGAGCGCTGCGTCCTCACATGGCGGCGCCGGAACCGGAAGTCGGGGCTGGAGGTGTTTCTGGAGGTAAGCTAACTTAATCATATTTTTTATCCATCTGGATATCGTAGGTTTGCTAGCCCCACGACCTTTGTTGGGCCCTTGGTACTGTAGGAACAGTTGGTCCGAATGCCTGAAGGATGAGGTTCTGTTGAGGTAGCAGATTACAATCCTTCTTACATCCAAGTTGTGATATTTCTTCTCCTTTTCCGAAGTTGGTGAAGGACAGAACGAGGGCAGCGATACTTCTTGTTTGCAGTGAAACCTAGACACTACCTTGGGTAGGAAGGCTGGGCAATGTTTCAGGATTATGCGGTCATCGTGGGTCGTCAGATAAGGAGGTTTATATGAGAAGGCTTGGATCTCCCCAACTCTTCTGGCAGTTGTGATAGCCGTAAGGAACACGGTCTTTAATGTGAGAAGTCTCAAGGATATTTCTTTAATTGGCTCAAATGAAGGAGACATTAAGACAGACAGCACTAAGTTAAAGTCCCAAGGAGCAACGGTAAGACGGGCTACAGGGGTCTCACAGCACCTTTAAGAAAACGCTTTACTAGAGAGGACTCTGACAACTTAATGTCTAAAAACGCACTTAGGGCTGAAACCTGCACTCTAAGGGTTGCTGGTCTGAGGCCTTTGTCAAGTCCAGCTTAAAGGAAGTGCAGAATTTGAGGAATATCTGGCGAAATTACATCACCCGTGAATTTCTGAAAGGCTTTCCAGGTCCGCAGATAAATTCTGGACGTTATAGGTTCTCGGCTGAGCATAAGAGTGGAGATAACTGAATCCGAGAGTCCCTTCTTTTTTAAAGGTACTGCGTTCAGTCTCCAGGGCGTCAAATTCAAGTGTTTGACGTTTGGGTGATTTACTGGGCCTTGATGAAGGAGATCCGGTACGGATGGGAGAGTCCAGGATTCTCCAGCCGAAGGATGAAGTAGTAAGGGGAACCAAGATCTTTTCGGCCAGTGAGGGGCTATAAAGATTACTCTGGCCTTTTCTTCCTGCACCTTTATCAGAGTCTTCGATATTAGGCTGAAGGGAGGAAAAGCGTAAAGAAGACAGCTTGGCCATGGTCGGGACAGGGCATCTATCCATAGTGGCTGATCCCTTTGGGAGAGGGAACAGAACTGTTTGGTCTGTTTGTTGATCTTTGTCGCAAACAGATCTACTTTCGGAGTCCCCCACTTGAGACACAGCTGATGAAATAATTGAGGATTTGGGACCACTCTCCCTCTTTCAGAGTCTGACGGCTGAGGAAGTCGGCCAAAGAATTTTCTTCTCCTCTGACATGTAAGGCCGTAAGGGAAACAAGGTTCCTCTCTGCCCAGGAGAAGATTTATTTCGCTTACAGCTGCTAGGGAGCGACTCCTGGTTCCTCCCTGTTTGTTTAAATAGGCGACCGCAGTAGTGTTGTCTGAGAAGACTTTTATACTTTTTGGTGATGTAGGCGTAAAGAGAGCGACCATTACGTTGTATACTGCAGAGTTCCCTTAAGATGGAGGAGGCTTGTAGCAGATCTGTTCCCCAAGTGCCTTGGACCACTCTTCCGTCTGAGTGACCTCCCCAGCCTGTGCTGCTGGCATCTGTGGTTATGACCATTTGATCTCCTTGTCTCCCGGAAACTCCCGTCTGAATGTGTTTTCGGATTCTCCACCACATAACAGATATTTTTACCGACTTCGGGATCATGACTCGCTTTTCCAGGGCCGAGGAGGTGCTATCCCAGGAGGATAGGAGGAACGCCTGAAGCGGTCTTGTGTGGTATTGGGCCCACCTTACTGACTGGATTGTTGACGTAAGGAGACCCAGGATGGTCATGAGGTTTCTCACAGTTATGAATTTTTGGCTGCAGAATAGTGAGACTTTTTCCTGGAGCCCGATCTGTTTGTTCTGTGGAAGAAAGGACATTAATCGGTGGGAATCTAATGATACCCCCAAAAAGGTCTTCCTTTGTTCCGGATTTAAGTCTGATTTTCTGAAATTTATGATCCACCCTAGAGTGGTAAAACATTCCTGAACGTCTGCTAGGTGGAACAGAAGGGTCTCTGCAAAGGGAGTGGCTACCAGAAAATCGTCCAGGTAAGGTATAATTTGAATGCCTCTTAGGAAAAGGGTTTTGACGACCTCTGCCATAATTTTTGAGAATACCCTTGGGGCTGAGGAGAGTCCGAAGAGGAGGGCTGTGAATTGAAAGTGACAGAGCCGGTTTTTTATAAAGACAGCAATTCTTAAGTACTTCTGATGGGTCATAACAATTGGGACGTGGTAATAGGCGTCCTGAAGGTCTATGGTTGCCATTAAGCAGTCTTGAGGCAGGACATTTATGGCGGATTTCACTGACTCCATCTTGAAGCGCTTGTAAACGATAAACTTGTTTAGGCCTTTTAAGTTTACAGTCGATAGGTTCCGTTGGGTTTCTGGATTAAGAAGACAGGGGAGTAGAACCCCCTGCCCTGTTCTTCCGCAGGAACCTGACATATTACACCTTTCTGAATCAGAGACATAATTTCTGACTCTAGGCAAGATTGTCTCTCTTCTTGAGGCAGTATTTTGTTGATCATGAAACGTTCTGTCGGTACAGAAAGAAACTCTAACCTTAGGCCTTGACTTAAGGTGTCCACCACCCAGGGAGATACTCCGATATTTTCCCAGACGGAGGCAAAGCGGATTAGTCTGCCCCCCACCTGACCTCTGGCGTCATTGTTTTGAGGATAAGGCATTTTCGGGGTTGAAGAGAAACCCTCTACCCCTACCTCTGGAGGGCTGCCATCTCTTTGAACTCTTTCTTTTTAGGATCCCCTTTGGGCTTTCTTTGATTTCGAAAGGCACGCCTCTGATGAAAATAGCGTTTCTCCATGGGGAAACCCTTCTTTTTGTCCGCAGCTTTGTCCAGAACATCATCTAAGGTGGAACCAAATAACCTATCGCCTTTACACAGGATGGAACATAGGCGGTTCTTTGAGCTCGTGTCCCCTGACCAGGTGCGGAGCCAGACAGCTCTTCTTGTGGCATTTGACAAGGCTGCCGATATGGCAGAGAGTTTCACTAAGTCCGCTGATGAATCAGCAAGAAAATTAGACGCTTTCTTGAGAACTGGCAGGGAAGCCAGGATTTCTTCTTGTGGGGTACCAGCCGCCAGATGATTTTCTAGCTGGTTCAGCCAAACTGAAAGTGTACTTGCAGTACATGTAGAAGCTATACCTGGCCGCAGCATAGCGGTGTTAGTCTCCCATGATTTTAAAAAAAGGCTTTCGCACTTTGTCCATGGTGTCCCTGAGGAGGCCAGTATCCTCAAAAGGTAGCGAGGTTCTTTTAGAGATCCGAGCTACTGGTGCATCCACCTTTGGCATTTTTTCCCCACAGGTTCGAGTCAAAGGGGTATTTGCGTTTAAAGGAGCCCGATATAGCAACCTTTTTTCTGGATCTTTCCATTCCTTCGCAATAAGACTTGACATTATTGTGAATGGGAAAGGTTCTTTTCTTTCCTTCCCCTAACCCTTGGTACATTTGGTCCTGTACAGAATGAGCCTCCTTCACCTCCTCAATATTCATAGTCGCTCTGATGGTTTTTAAGAGCCAATCCGTTTCTTCCGGCTGAAAGAGAGGTTTCCCCGAGCAGTCATCAGAAGGAGGAGGAGTCTGATCCGGAAAACACTTCCCCTTCATCCAATTCAAACCTGGTGTCAGAGACTAGAGATCTTTGAGAGGTGGCTGGTCTTGGGGATGACGGCATTCTTAGGTCTACTGCCGCATTAACTTTTTATTATTGACCTCAGACTCGAGAAGGGAAGGAGATTCCACTGAGACAATCTTTTCTATGCATTTGGGGCACAGAGGTTTTTTAGATTTGGAGGAGTGCTTTGCGACAAATGGCACATTTTTTCCGTGCCAGGTCTCCACCAGACGGTTTTGGGGTCAAGGTCTCTCTGGCCTAAGATCAAACAAAAAACGGGGAGCAAATTTAGAGACCAGCAAAAAACTATGTGAGAGGCCAGACCCTTCACCGGTGGTGGAAAGCAGCAGGTACCAAGTGCAGCAATACAGAGTATAGTATAGCATATACAGCTTAAGCATATCTCTCCTCTGAGGCTGAGGCAGAGGGACCAGGCTGAGGCAGAGGGAGCCACAGGCTTTTTGGCAGTGTCCATGTCTCCAGGGGCCACCATGGTACCAGTGCAGCACGAGGACGCCACCACTGAACCTTTAATGGAATTTCGCTCCGCCTTCGAGAGATTCTCTTGCCCGAGGAGAATCTCGCCCGCTGACGTCAGATCCTGTGATAGTTAGGTCAGGAAACTATTGCGCGCCCGGGGATGCCTGCAAGCAGGGCTTATTCCCAGGAACAGGAAGGGAGGCCATGCGGCCGAGGACCCGTTCCCTGCTCCAGCCCTCCCACATAAGCGTAGGGAAGGACCCCAAGGACCGAGGCGAAAAGAAGGGTTTCTCCTGGCACTCCAGGAGCAGCTTCCACGTGCATCCGAGGACAGGAAACGACTGACTAGGTAAGGGGGAGGAGGCTCTTAAATCTTCTGCGTTGTTTCCTGTCCGGACTCATAGGAGGGTGTCCCCTCCCCCCGTTGTGGAGGCGTCGGGGAAAAGCATGTGTGCCGTCTGCTTCTTTTGGGGCCCCATTGAAGTGAATGGGTCCGCATCCAACCTGCAAAATGCAGGTTGGATGAGGAGAAAAGCCTTGGTCGTGTGCACATGAGCCCCTATTGGATCATATTAAAAGCAGCCTGGTACATCATTTAATATGCATCATGGATTTCTTGTTTGGCATGCTGTATTCATAGCTGAAGCTGCTTCCTGTGCACCATCTTAGATCGGGAGTTAAGGAGGCAGTTAGAGGGACTTTTTTTTTTTTGAACTTGCCGCAATTGAAACATAGCTACTCATTATGTACCATCAGCTTCTGATGCGCTAGGAGAGACATCCATTTCCAACTTTAAGAGACTCTTAACAGGTTTATGCTACCATACCTGATGCAACATTTGTGATACAGCCAGAATAAAATCTGTTCAGGAATTTTGAATAATGGTTGCCATTACCAGTTCATGCTGCCAGCATACACTTGGTGACAGCATACTTTAAGGAGAAGCTTCATTTTCAGAGCCCAATAGCACATAGGTTGTACAGTATGTCCCCTTTGGTGTATTGTGCAGGGGGAGTTATTGCACTTTGTCTGAGACCACTTTAATTGCTGGCAGGATGACTAGCTTTAATACACATTGTCACAGCAAATTCACATGTTGGATAGAAACAGGAAAGACTAAAGTTTATAAAAAATGAATATTTTTATTTAAATAAAAATACTTAATAAAATTAGTCAATATTAATACACAGTAAAATATTAAAAATAAATAAATATCTGTAAAAAACACAATAAGAAGGCGCAGCTCATCTTCACATTCACCTTTGAGGTCTGGCAGTGCTTTTTTGTAAAGCCAAGGGCAAGCTAGGAATAAAATAAAATACAATTAATCTTCATGATCACTGTTATTTACCATTTTACTTAATTAGATCAAGATTAGGAAGGGGGAGGAGAAGAGAGAAAAAAAATAAATAAAAAAAATGCACCACACAAAAACAAAGCCTAGTAAAATCTACCCAAACAGATGGTGGAACCAAGTCAAAGCACCATTTCCCCTCATACAGTTAGCGTCAACTATAAAGACTTTTCCCAATCAAGTCCTTCAGACCAGGGTTCCTCAACTTCAGTCCTCAGGGCCCACCTGCCGATTTGAGAATATTCCACAGAATGAATACCTGTGGTAGGTCCTGATGCATTGACACTAAACATGACCAGCAGGTGGGCCCAGAGAACTGGAGGGGATGAGTATTGCCTTAAAGAACCCCAAGGGTGCATGATGATCAGTTTATACAACCCTCTACTGACATGCTATAGGGAGGGCTTTTTATTTATTCTATCTGTAAATGCCTGTGGGCATGCATCTTTGTAGAGAATTTTTTCTGCAGTGTACTGCGCGTTTAGTTTTAACTTCTTATACTTACTTAGACATCTTCACTTCCATGGTCTTGTCCCAGTTTCTTGGTCTCCTCTGCTTCACAATCATAGGAGGAATATTTCCTTCTTGTGCTAGAGAGAAAAATTGGAACATCAGCAAAAATACAATGCCATGAAGTTCACTTTTTCTTGTCCCATTATATGAGGCTGTGTCAAACACCTTTCTTTGGGCTTATTCACACAAACATGGTCAGCCAGGCAAACAGTCTGCATCTTCCCTATCTCCCAGGCTGATGACATTATCACACTTTATGATAGTCAGCTCCTATCTGGTCATGGATCTACTGTAGTCCCATCATGTGATTATAGTACAATAGATCTGCAATCACATATCAACACACACTAGGTCAGTTCGAGTCAGGGGAGCAGTGGCCTGACAGACTGCATTTCCCAGGCGGACCATGGTCATGTGAATCAGGCCTCCATGGACAAGAATATTTGACAGATCTGGTATTTAGGCACATGACTTTAGACAACATAATGATGTATTACAGTGGAAAAGTCAAGTCGATTACTTACTGTACAACTATGATGATGATTATGGCTGTTATGCTGATAACTGATAGTAGAACTGCTACAACTGCCAATATAGTGGTCGTAGTCATATCATTATGGTCTGTAGTCCCCGTTCTCAAGTATCGTTCTGTGCATCTCTCTCCAAAGTAGTTCTCATGACATCTAAAAAACAAACAAAATTACCATTAGTACTCTATGGGCAGGAAGTTCAAGTAAAAGAAATTCACCGCAGTAAATAAAAATAAACTAAATTGGAGACAATAAGGTAATTTATATAAAAAAGGAGAGATTCAAGGTTTTGAACACTTGTACTCACTTGCATGAGACTGCTGGTACTTTTGCTAGGTATCTGCACTTTCCATGAACGCAGAAGCTCTTATGTGTAGTTTGGCAGGGGGTCTTCTGTTTATTCTTCTTCTTTTCCCCTTTTTTCTTTTTATCTGCCTTCTTTCCCACAGTAGAAGCAGTTACATCCCCATCAGCTGGCTTAACAACAGCTTGTACTGGAAAAGAAAATATATCATTTATTGGAAGGTTGATACTTCTAAGATTCACTGCTCCAAAGTAAGAACCTGCATGGAGTTCCCACAGACGGCATGTTCTGCTCAGCCTTTAATATGTTTCAGAAGGGTCTGAACTACAGAGTCTTTGGAAAATTTGACTTCCTGCCATTAATGCCTATAGGCATAACCTCAAATACTGTAAGAGATCCTACTGAACCAGTTTTTCAGAATAAGGGTCCATTCACACGTCCGTTGTTTCTTTCCTGATCTGTTCCGTTTTTTGCGGAACAGATCTGGACCCATTCATTTTCAATGGGTCCTGAAAGAAAAAAAATGAGGGAAAAAAAAAAAAAAAAAAAAAAAAAAAAAAAATCGGACAGCTCAATGTCTGATTTTTTTTCAGGACCCATTGAAAATGAATGGGTCCAGATCTGTTCCGCAAAAACGGAACAGATCAGGAAAGAAACAACGGACGTGTGAATGGACCCCAAGTCAGGCTACATACAGGAATAATCACCACTGATCTCAGGACCAAAAGTCAGTTCATTTTATGCTAGGGCTAGCAAAGTCATAAAACCTTGATACAGAGTCAAATTAGTAGAACCATGATGGATACAGAATATAGGCTCCTACACAGTTTATGAAAATTAACTCAGGTTAGGATTAGGTCTACGTAAAGAGAAGAGCAATTTAAGGAGACAGTTCTGCTTCCAGATTCTTTAACATTCACGAGAAGCATGAGTTTTCATTTTAGTCGGAAGTGTCGCTTTCAGGAATGCGAGAAATTCTGTACAAAAAAAAGCCCTGAAGAAAGGGTTGGGAGGAGGTCCTGTCATTAGACAGGTTTCATTGCCACACTGAGTCACTGAGGTGAGGCTTTACAATCCACTTTGAATACTACTATGTTATTCAGCTGCTAAGGCGTCTTCAGGAAAGTTAATGGACACTGGAGAATTTATAAAGGGCTAGCTATTGCAAGCCAAAATCCCTTTATGGAACACATAATGAGTCCAGTTCTTTAATCACTGCTACTGTATACTTGAGTCACCATGTTATAAAAGCCATTGATATATGGAACATCAACAGGCCTGCCCTTTGGACGACATGGCAATGCAGAGGTGCCAAGCCAACAATACTAGTGTACACGGGATCTCCCAACCGATTCTCTTGTTCTCCTGGGAAATAAGCCGATGCCAGAGGTGCCTGGCAGTGGCTCTCTCCACAGAAGACCAATTTCTCCTCATAAGTGTAAAGTTGTAAGATCTTTGAGCCAACAGCTATTCAATCATTATGCCCAGCTTAAGACTGGTCATACATATTAGATGGCCTACAGCTCTCCATCCCAACATGTGTGTGTCATGAAAAAGAGGAGGGGGAAAAGGACACTGTCGGGTCACTTCTGGCATCCTTTATCTCCCAACATCCACCGACAAGATGACCCTCATGCACATTAGATAGTTGGCCAAAGTTTTTGAAGTGTCATAGGTTTTGACTGGTGGGGGTCTGAATGCCAAGTTCTTCCCCATTGATTGCTAAAATGAAGCTCACAGTGTGTTCTCCCTCCTGGCCTAAAGGGGTTGTCTCACTTCAGCAAACAAAAGTTATCATGTAGAAAGTTAATTCAAGGCATTGCTTGTATCCAGGGGTTATGACCACCTCTACAGTGCAGATACAAGAACGTCAGGACGGGAGCTGCTGTGCATGCATGCCTATGTGCACTCCCAGACACCAAAGGCTGGTGTTTTTTCCTATAGTGTGCAAACACAACCACTGTTGCTGGGTGGTCGTAACCCCTAGATATGAGCAGAGTATAATGTGATGGAAAAATGAATTAAGCCAGCAAAGGAGGCAATATGGACAGTCACAATACATTAGTAAGTGCCTCGTATTAACTCTCTACACGTTAAAAGACCATTTGAACGAGACATTCCCGTCAAGGAGTCGAAGCAAGATGGACTCAAAGATTTTCTGTTCAGTCCATCACTCTTCCTATCCTGCTTCCCTTTGTTCTAGCGATCGGGGAGGTCTCAGCGGTCAGACCCAAGCAATCAATACCTTTGACTTGTCACTGACATATCAAAAGTTTTGTAAAACCCCAGTGACTAATACTTATGCATTATAGTTTTTGGTTTATGATGGGAAATGCCCCCCCCCCCCATCATGTGCTACATTAGGCATCTTGCACATGAACAGGTGCACCCCGTGGCTGTGCTGCGGACTGCAATGCACGAACACCAACCGTTGGGCAGCCGCAGTGGATCGCGGACACATTCACTTTAATGGGTCCGCGATCCGGAAAAAAGATAGGACATGTTCTCTTACATGTTCTCTTTTTGCGGAACGGAAGTACAGTGTAGTGCTTCTGCATCTCCGGATTTGCGGACCCATTGAAGTTAATGTGTCCGCATCAGTGATGCGGAATGCCCACGGAACAGTGCACGTGTATTGCGGATCCGCAATACTGCCACGGTCGTGTGAAAGAGGCCTTAGGATTACATTTACTAGCTTAGTTGCAGAAGCCTTAACACATTACACATACACAGATCAATGATATCCGGAGTCCTAATCCACAGAAACATTCAATCCTACAGATCTATTGAAAGAGAAACACATAGCATCCCAGAGGCTGTTGAGAAGGTACTAAATCTGGAGTGGCGATTCATTCCTGGCAATAGAAGAAACCTCTGCAATGCATTTCCAGGCCCACACAGATAACTGAAGACAGACTTCACTCGGATACACCTTAGATTGTGAGCCCCATTGGGGACAGTTGGATGCTAATGTCTGTAAAGCGCTGCGGAATATGGTAGCGCTATATAAGTGCATACAATAAATAAAATGGTTGCACAAAAGTTTGGTGATCAGACACATTTTGGGGAGGTAGGGGTGTGACAGTTATGTCTATTCCTACAAATGGGGAGATTATAGATTGGGGGAAGATAGTCTATGGAATCAAATGGTTATCCCCCTCTCCCCATTACAGATTCACTGCTAGAGCCAATAAAAGGCTGAAAACACCAGATTGTACCAGACATCATATTGGATCCATGATCAAGGAACCACAGGGGCTTCAAAAATCCAGTGTTAACCCTGAACCCTATGTTTAGTGGATTTACTCCAAATAACTGATACATTCCTACCATTATTCCCTCCACTCAGATTTATAGGCCAGGGAACCCATTTCAATACATAAGCAATGACATGTACACAACTACCTACATCATAGTACAGACAATTTTATACATACCTCGTATAATATCCTCTACAGAGTGCCCTGAGAGGTCTTCTTCAGGATTTTCATCTTCACTGTATTCGTCATCGGGAACTTCAATTACATTTTCCAAACCAATGTGGTGACCCTCCCCAGACAACGTCACTGTGATCTCATTTTCAGTGGAATTCGATAGAGAACAGTGTGCGGTGTATAGGCATGCTGCGGATTTAAGACAACAAGTCAAACACCTTACATGGCACAAGAAGAAAAGACAGAATAGCTCGACATCTTTAGAAGGTACTACCCCATGAAAAAAAAAAAATATATATATATATATATATATAAACACACACACGAGAATAGTGCTAGAATGGTAAGAATTGAAACTCCATGTACTGCTCCCAGGATCTGCATGGAAATTTCAGGGAGGGTTGGGGTTAATCAGCAGTCATTGATTTTGCCTGGACAAACATTACTCATCAGGCAAGTCCTGCAGATGCCATTCACAAAGCCACTAGTGACCTGCGTACTACTTCACAGCGTGACAAGCAGGGACTTGCTGAAAGCCTCTGCCTAAATAACTCAATATCTAACTCACAGGAAACACAAGGAGCCAATGAAACAGCGTGGCCATACGACCGACGGCATCCCTGGCAACCATCGTGCCATCTAGAAGACCAAACCTTCTAATAGGGGGTTTAGTCCTGATCAATACACAGCAAGGGTACTTTCACACCAGCGTTATTCTTTTCCGGCATTGAGTTCCGTCCTAGGGGCTCAATACCAGAGAATAAAAATTAAAAAAAAAAAAAAAGATCAGTTTTATCCTACTGCATTCTGAATGGAGAGCATTCCGTTCAGGATGCATCAGTTCCATCCCTCTTACGTTTTTTTTGGACAGAGAAAATACTGCAGTTTTCTCTCCGGCCAAAAAGACTGAACACTTGCCGGATCCAGCATTAAAATTTCCATTGAAATGTATTAATGCCGGATCTGGTACCAAAATTTGCACACCTTTAAAAATTAGGGGGGGGGGGGGGGAAATAAAATACCAGATCCTTTTTTCCGGATGACAATCGGAAAGACTGATCCGGTATTGCAATGCATTTGTCAGGCGGATCCGTCTCACAAATGCATCCAGATTGCCTGGTCCGGCAGGCAGTTCCAACGACAGAACTGCCTGCCGGAATTAGTGTGAAAGTAGCCGTAACACAAGTTAGTAAAAGTAACTTTCTTCATATGAAAATGACAGATGGGATTTCTCAGGATCGCTCCCACAGGTCCATCAAGATGCCTTCACAAGACTCATCATATCCCTAAGTGGAGCACATCAGTTGCTCCCTAGCAATCAGCTACCTTTGCCCCTTTAAGTGGAATGAAAGTCTAGTGCTGAGGAGCAACTGAGAAAATGTAAGAACACAAACTATTAATTGGTCATGAAGAATAGAAAGAGCAAACATCTAATATTCTAAAGAAACCCAACCTCAAAGCAATATACATCGGGTAAGAAGGAGATGCTGAAGCGCAAGCGGCTATCACTCACCTAAGAAGAGCAGGACGCCGCCTACTACATGGGAGCGCTGGGAGGACATGACTGGAGCAGCTCGGCAGCGCACGGCGATATGAAGTGCCTGCTGCGCGCTCCTCATATACAGCACATGGGCGAGTCACATGACGACACGGTGACGTGCCGGAAGCGTGGAGTCCTCCGCGCCATAGCACACCTCTGGTAGGGTCACCTCCGCTGCCCCCGGGCGGCACGTGTCCTCTGTGTAGACAGGGGGAGAGTGTGTTCATGTTCCGGAGGGGTGCTGCTGGGCGTGAGAGCTGGAGCCTGGCCGGTTGCTGTGGCAACCCCTTTATTTTATTGTGTATAGTAGAGAAGGTGATGCCCATGCCAGAGTTTGGTTGGTGCTCTGCAATAGTCACACCTGCCAAGTCTTCCAGAGACCGCTCTGAAGAGCTGGCAGATCTTGGGCTCTGCCTGGAGGGAAGTCCTCCATGAACTTCAATGGGATGCAGCCTTGGTGCTCAACATTGAGGGGGTGAGGCGCCTCATGATAGGGGGCATGGTGCTGGTGTGGTCTAACAAAAAGTGGAACATTTTCGTCTGTGGGCGACCCAGTTTCCCATATGCCACAGACAGAAAGCTGGCGAGTATGAGTTCAGTCACAGATTATAAGGGCTCTTTCACACCTGCGTTCTTGTCTTCCGGCATAGAGTTCCGTCGTCGGGGCTCTATGCCGGAAGAATCCTGATCAGGATTATCCTAATGCATTCTGAATGGAGAGTAATCCGTTCAGGATGCATCAGGATGTCTTCAGTTCCGGTACGGAACGTTTGTTGGCCGGAGAAAATACCGCAGCATGCTGCGCTTTTTGCTCCGGCCAAAAATCCGGAACACTTGCCGCAAGGCCGGATCCGGAATTAATGCCCATTGGAAGGCATTGATCCGGATCCGGCCTTAAGCTAAACGTCGTTTCGGCGCATTGCCGGAGCCGACATTTAGCTTTTTCAGAGTGGTTACCATGGCTGCCGGGACGCTAAAGTCCTGACAGCCATGGTAAGTGTAGTGGGGAGCGGGGGAGCAGTGTACTTACCGTCCGTGCGGCTCCCCGGGCGCTCCAGAGTGACGTCAGGGCGCCCCAAGCGCATGGATCACGTCATCCATTCGCATGGGGCGCTCTGACGTCATTTTGGAGCGCCCCGGGAGCCGCACGGACTGTAAGTATACCGCTCCCCACTACTACTATGGCAACCAGGACCTTAATAGCGTCCTGGGTGCCATAGTAACACTGAAAGCATTTGGAAGACAGTTCCGTCTTCAAATGCTTTCAGTACACTTGCGTTTTTCTGGATCCGGCAGGCACCTCCGGCAACGGAAGTGCATGCCGGATCCCAACAACGCAAGTGTGAAAGAGGCCTAAACAGAGCTGCTTTTGTAAGGCTACTTTCACACTAGCGTTCGGGGCTCCGCTTGTGAGCTCCGTTTGAAGGCTCTCACAAGCGGCCCCGAACGGATCCGTCCAGTCCTAATGCATTCTCAGTGGAGGCGGATCCACTGAGAATGCATCAGTCTGGCTCCGTTTGTCCTCCGCTCAGCAGGCGGACATCTGAACGCAGCTTGCAGCGTTCGGGTGTCCGCCAGGCCGTGCGGAGGCAAACGGATCCGTCCAGACTTACAATGTAAGTCAATGGGGACGGATCCGTTTGAAGATGACACAGTATGGCTACTTTCACACTAGCGTTCGGAGCGGATCCGTCTGATGTTTCATCAGACGGATCCGCTCCGATAATGCAGACGTTTGCATCCGTTCTGAACAGATCCGTCTGCATTATAACTTAGAAAAATTTCTAAGTCTGAAAGTAGCCTGAGCGGATCCGTTCAGACTTTACATTGAAAGTCAATGGGGGACGGATCCGCTTGAAGATTGAGCCATATAGTGTCATCTTCAAGCGGATCCGTCCCCATTGACTTCCATTATAAGTCTGGACGGATCCACACGGCCAGGCGGACACCCGAACGCTGCAAGCAGCGTTCAGGTGTCCGCTCACTGAGCGGAGCGGAGGCTGAGCGCTGGCAGGCGGATGCATTCTCAGTGGATCCGCCTCCATTGAGAATGCATTAGGGCCAGACGGATGCGTTCGGGGCCGCTTGTGAGCCCCTTCAAACGGAGCTCACGAGCGGACACCCGAACGCTAGTGTGAAAGTAGCCTATGGCTCAATTTTCAAACGGATCCGTCCCCCATTGACTTTCAATGTAAAGTCAAAACGTATCCGTTTGCATTATCATGAACAAAAAAAAAAAATTATTTTTTTTTTTTTTGTTCATGGTTATGCAAACGGATCCGTTCTGAACGGATGCAAGCGTTTGCATTATAGGAGCGGATCCGTCTGTGCAGACACCAGACGGATCCGCTCCTAACGCAAGTGTGAAAGTAGCCTAACACGTGTTGCCACTCTTACACCCTGCTACTGTCTTTATTGGTCTAACCTCATGCATTTATTCCAGGTCCTCCACAATATGCCTGGTTCACCAGCAGCTGTACTTAGATAGAATGGAACCTCCCATTCCATTCTAACCCCCCCCCCCCCCCCTTTCTGGAGAAAGGTGGGCGAGTCCCAATTCCTGCAGGAAGGGTGGGGACCAGTTAGTTCCAGTCTAGTTTACCCCCAGCTAGGGAAAGGTGTGCAGGGGCACGTGCCCACGCCAGCCAGAGCACCTTAAGCTCTGCTGGCCATGGAGGCCAAAGCTTAAAGCCTTAGGAGCCAGAAGGAAAGTTCCCTGGCATCACCTAGAGTCAGACTACAGAGAGAAAGTGCAGCTTTCCTATTCAGCTTAGCAGTACAGCAGAGAGAAAGCAAGCAGAGTTATTGAAGAAGCCTGCTGGAACCAAGACAGAGCTTGAAGATTGTTTTGATGAATGCTTATTCAAGTAAAGCTGCTGTTCAACTACATACAAGATCTGGACTCAAGTTATTCTATTATCCTTCAATTATTCCCCCTATTTATTGCTTCGGAGCCAAAGCCTGGGGTCCAGCTGTATCCAGGTAGGAGCACCGTGACACACATAAAGAGACATTTTAGGCCGCAACATACCACTCGGCATTTCCTACACCTGGGATGCGTTATATAGAGGGCCTTAGGTGGAAGGCGCCCCTTGCACTTTCATCCAAAAACAGTGCCACACGTGTTCACAGGTCGTCTGTGGTATACGCTCAGCCCTATAAGGCTCAATTCACACATCCGCAAAATTGCGGAACGGATGCGGACCCATTCATTTTCTATGGGGACAGAAAAGATGCGGACAGCATACAGTGGGCTGTCTGCATCCGCATTTCCGTGCCGCGGCCCCGAACTTCCGGTCCGTGGCTCTGCAAAAAATAGAACATGTCCTATTCTTGTCCTCAATTGCGGACAAGAATAGGCAGTTCTATGGGGGGTGCCGGCCGGGTGTATTGTGGATCCGTAATACACTACGGACGTGTGAATGGACCCTAAATTGGAGGCAACATTTTCAGTGCTCAGAATAGTGTCAAAAATGAAAAGAATCAGCCGCCTAACGAATCCCTTTCTGCTGTTATGATTCAGGTTCTTGGCCATCCTTAGTATTATTGGCGCAGTGCACAAGTGCCTGATGTCACTGGAGAAGAGTCCTGGACTCTTATGTTCTGGGTTGAGACCCTTAAAGGGGGTTTCTGGGCATTTTAGCTAATTACCATGTGGCGCTAACCTGTGGAGGGAAGCTCTTACATAGTATGAAGATTTGACTGAATGTATATGTACTCATGAGGGTAGATTTATCAAAACTGGTGCAAAGGAAAGCTGGCTTGGTTGCCCATAGCAACCAATCAGATTCCACCTTTCATTTTTCAGAGCTCCTCTGGAAAATGAAAGCCTAAAGATTGATTGTTATGGGCAACTATCCAGTTCTACTTTACACAAGTTTGATAAATCTCCCCCCTAGTGTACAATTACTTTAGATTTCTTAGATTTCTTGCTCGTATCATTGGGGGACACAGGAGACCATGGGTATAGCTGCTGCTGCCACTAGAAGGCGACACTAGGCAAAAAAAAGTGTTAGCTCCTCCTCTTAGCTATACCCCTCCTGCATACACTGAGCTAATCAGTTTTAGCTTAGTGTCTGTAGAAGGCAGGGCGTCTTCTTTTGTTATTTTACCTTTTTTTACTCTTTAGGTACAGGAAACAGAGACGCCTGGCCCATCCGTTTACCCGGGGGGAAGTCCGGTGTCTGTTCCCCTCACCGCCTGTCCTCCCCCAAGAAGGCAAAAGTGGACCAGGGCGGCTCAGATCCCCTGCATCCCGCCAGCCATGGGGTCACCTGCATTTCTGCAGTCCCCCCCCCCCCCCCCCCCTCCACTCCAGCCTCACTACCACCTCGGTGCTAGTTGCTGAAGAGGTGACCGTGCTGGTACCCCGAGAGGGGGGGGGTACAGAAGAGGATGAAGATGGGGTTAGTATAGTGAACACAGGGTGAGTATAACCACCTCCCCCAATCTCTCACCCCCACCTCTCCAATTATTTTAATACTGGGGGGGGGGGAGGGCACACTGACCACCAATGATTTTAATACTAGGGGGGGAGGGCGAACTGGGGGCTGATGGAGAGGCATTGGGGCTGATGGAGAGGCACTGGGGGCTGATGGAGAGGCACTGGGGGCTGATGGAGAGGCACTGGGGGCTGATGGAGAGGCACTGGGGGCGGGTGAGAGGCACTGGGGGCCGATGGAGAGGCACTGGGGGCTGGTGAGAGGCACTGAGGGCTGATGGAGAGGCACTGGGGGCTGATATGAGGCTACTGGGGGCTGCTATGAGGCATGGGGCTCTTATCTGAGGTCTGATTGGGGGTCATTCATATTGGGTTCTGAGCTGAGGTGTTATCTGAGGTCTTATTAGGGTCTTATTAACATTGGGGATCTTATTGGGGCTGTTAGCTGAGGTCTGATTAACATTGGAGGTCTGATTGGTGGTCTGACCTGAGGTGTAATACATATTTTTTTTTTTTACGGAGCAGCTTGGAGATAAAATGCCTCACAGTCTCCCACACTCCTTCTGCCCGGCCAAGCCATCCAGCACCCCTGAGGCCAAGCCAGCCAGCACCCCTGAGGCCAAGCCTGTCAGCACCCCTGAGGCTAAGCCAACCAGCACCCATGAGTCTTCCGAACTGTAAGTAAATTATACATAAGGGGAGCTTATAGTATGAAAGAGACGAATTATGTCAGAGCAGCTCTTCACCTACACGTGTATCAGCACTAGATATATACCCCTTACTCTCCCTAATACCCAAACTACACAAGATACATATCTCTACCTTCTGTCTAATACACATACACACCCCACGATATGTTCTTTCACCTTCTTGTGTTACAGACCCCTGTACAATTTAACAATCTTCTTTAAGGGTCCATTCACACGTCCGCAACGTGTTTTGCGGATCCGCAAAACACGGACAGCAGGAATGTGCTTTCCGCATTTTGCGGACCGCACATTGCAGCACTTATAGAATATGCCTATACTTGTCCGCAATTGTGGACAAGAATAAGACATGTTCTATTTTTTTCGAGAATGGAAGTGCAGACCCGGAAGTGCGGGTCCGCAATTCCGTGTCCAGGCAGCACCACGTGCTGCCCCATAGAAATGAATGGGTCCGCAATTCCGTTCCGCAAAATGCGGAACGAAATTGCGGACAAGTGAATGGACCCTTATACACAGACATTTAGATTCATACATTTTCTATACTGGCACAAATGTGTTGCCAGTGACCAACTGTCTGTGCTTAATCCTACGCATAACCATCGCAAGTGCATGAGGAGCTGCGGATGTGGCAGCGAGGTCCGAGAGGTATGTTGGGGTGGGAGACCTGGGAGGGGGGGGGGAGCCCATAAATTTTTTTTGCTATGGGGCCCAGTCATTTCTAGCTACGCCCCTGTCTCCTGCACCCCCTCTCTCCACCCCATACCTCCGTGGCCGACCAGTACCAGTTCCCAGAGGTTATATTCCCTCCTGAGGCGACCACTGCATCCAGCTGCCGGGTGTTGAGTACGCCCGTCCTAGGTCTCCTCGTTCTGGGGTTCGAGAATCCCATTGCCGTACTTCCTGGCCTTCTGTTCCGGCCGGAAGTCCTTCTGGTCGGCCCGCTCCTACTGGACCGCAACTTCCATCCTGGGGTATGGTGGGAGGAGACTGTTCCCCAGGTGCAAAATCTTTGTGCCCAGACGTCCCCCTTCTCCAAGAGCCTGCTGAGCTCCGTCCCCGGGCCTCTCTTGCGGGGTCCCCAACAGCCTCTCCGAATTTACATCAGCCCAACAGGATACTGTACATGTACAGAGGGACTCAGGTATATACCATCTACATGTCTTGCAGAAGGAACCTGTGGTGCACAATCATTAAGTGACCCACTGATATATACATTTCAAAATCTCAGTGAATATGTGTCACCCACAGGTGTAATCTGACGGCAATCCTTCTCAACCCCCCTTCCACGGATACGCACTGGCGGCGTATTTGCATTAACACTGGTTGCTGTACATCCATCATATTCTTCTGGCCAGAAGAGTGGCACTGGGGGACATTACTGGCCAGAAGAGTGGCACTGGGGGACATTACTGGCCAGAAGGGTGGAACTGGGAGACATTACTGGCCAGAAGGGTGGCACTGGCGGACATTACTGGTCGGAAGGGTGGCACTGGGGGACATTACTGGCCGGAAGGGTGGCACTGGGGGACATTACTGGCCAGAAGGGTGGCACTGGGGGACATTACTGGCCAGAAGGGTGGCACTGGGGGACATTACTGGCCAGAAGGGTGGCACTGGGGGACATTACTGGCCAGAAGGGTGGCACTGGGGGACATTACTGGCCAGAAGGGTGGCACTGGGGGACATTACTGGCCAGACTAGTCCTCTGCCAGTTGCCAAGTAATTCCTTCCAGTTTTCCCAGTTTTTCCTGGGTTGAAGTATCCCATCCCGATACTTACACATTTGGTAAGGTTGTGCCTGGGTCTTCCTGTTGTCTCGTACATACCCAGATTCTACAGACTTGTTTCTGTTGAGTAAAAACCCCTCAGTTTTCCATGGGGCCTATTGTCATGCAAGATATCCTGGGTTTCCAGTCCGGGTCCCCACAGCAATTCTGTGGTCCTCGTTATCCGGAATTACCTTCCACACATCATCTACAGTTGTCAGACATGCTTATCCTTGTGGATATTATGTGCTGCTATCCACATCTTCTGAAGACCCTTGAGCCCTTGGGCTTTGTTTAATTGGGTTTTCCTATTTTGCCCAGTCTAAGACGCCATGCGTTCTACGCTCTCTGGCTGGCCTTCCTGATTTATGCTCTTCCTGTCCTATTCAGGGTTCCTGTGCATCCTTTCCCCACATTTCTGTGCGGGATCCAATGGACAGCCTTAGATTTGTTCTAATCTTTTGTTCCCTCCCAATGGAACTACTTTGGAACGTCCCATGGTCTCCCCCAATGATACGAGCGAGAGAAGGATTTTACAGGTAAGCACACAAAATCCTATTTTCTTTAGGTCATGTGAATAACTGAAAACAAACAGGGGGGATATTTCAAGGAAAATTGTCTTGGCTGCCCATTGCAACTAATCAGTTTTCATCTTAAATTTTCCAGAGGTGAAATTGGATTGGTGCTATGGGCAACTAAGGGAGAATCCACATCACTGTTATTTTTCTGTTCTGATCAGTCAGAAGGACAGAAAAATATAGAAAAAAAAACAGATCCTGCATGCCTACATTTTCCGTAAAAAAGAAAAACGGTTCTCAGACGGAAATGGCTCAAACAGATGCCACATATGGATAACTGATGCACAGAATCATTATTATTATTTTTTTTTTACAGGATCCATTTTTCCCCCCTTTATTTTAAAATAACAGTGATGTGAACTCTACCTAAGCCAGTTTTCCTTTACATCAGTTTTGACAAATCTTCCCCGTAGTCTCTGTAGAAATTCCAACTCCTTAAATATATTATCGCAGTGTTTTAGGGATAGGCTGTCTGTGTTAAATCAAAATTTAAAGTTTTTATAGAGTTAAAAGATCTGTAAACATGACCTGCACCAAAGCCCTTGTCTGAGAATACGTAATTCAAGTGCGTAACACAAACATTCCTTCTCTGCCTCTGCATCTTGCCTTAACATGCTGTGGGGATTCGCTCTGGTAGTTGGGATAAGCGGGTGCAGTACAGAGGCAAAGTACAAGTTCGTAATTCAAATGTCTGTGTTTATTCACACATAAGGTCAAACAAAAACACTATTTGCAAGGTTGATTCACACCGAGTAGAAAATTTGTGCATAACAAAAAACGTGATATTGCGAGTGCCGATGCCTTCTCTAACAGCTGAATGGCTGGGGTCCCAGGTATCAATCAGATACTGTGACCTATCCATTTATTTCACTAGTCTATTTTGCCCTTAGCTTCAGGCTGCATAAGGTTGATTCCCTTTAAATTTCACCATGATGACTTTTTCTGGGGACAGATATTGAATCCTGGATGTTAAGAAGACAAAAAAACAAGTATTACAGAAAAAAATATATGTATTGGCAACCAGTATTTGTACATTGTACATCGTCCAGTTGTAATGCCTGATTAGATTGACCAAACCACGAGACTGCCATGGTCTGAGAATGGAATAGATTAAATACAGGAGAGAAGTATGTGAATCCTTTAGAATTTTCTATATTTCTGCCCAAATTTGACATAAAACTACTTTAGATTTCCACACAAGTCATAAAAGTAGATAAAGATAACCACATCAAACAAATGACTCAAAAGTTTTAGACTTGGAAATTTATTTATTGAGGAAAATGATTCAATATCATGTCTTTGAGCGGCAAAACTATTGAACTTTAGCTTTCAGTCTCAGGTGTGACCCTTGTACAGCAGTAACTGCAACTAAACATTTCCGGTAATTGTTGATTAGTCTTGCACATTGACTTGGAGGAATTTTAGCTCATTCCTCCATACAAAACAGCTTCATCTCTATCATGTCGGTTTGTTTCCTCCCATGAACTTCTCCCTTTAGGTCCTTTCACAACATTTCTATTTGATTAAGGTCAGGACTTTGAGTTAGCCAGTCCAAAACTTTGGGGATCATTTATGATCAGAAATACGGCTATATTAGGTTATTTGCTATAAATGTTATTTGCACCGCAGTCTACGACTTTTCTCCGCTCACACCAGCGGAGAAAATGGTCTAAATGTAAGACAGCAAGGAAGCTGGCTAACATTTAGACTGGCACTGGATACGCCAAAGTTATGTAGGGGCTGACTCCTCTAAAAGCTGTATTTTGGTGTCATCTGTCCGTAAAACACTGTTCTGGAAGTCTTCTGGCTTGTCCGGGGATTTTTAGCAAATTGCAGATCGGCACCAATGTTTTTTTTGGAGAGCGGCAACTTTCTCCTTGCGGTCCTGCCATGCATACCATTGTTGTTCAGTGTCTAGCTGATGGTAGACTCATGAATATTAACATTAGCTAATGTGAGAAAGGTGTTTAGTTGCTTGGAGGTTACCTTGTGCTCTTGGCATAATGTTTTTTTGGCTGACCACTCCTGGGGAGGGTAATAATGGTCTTGAATTGCCTCCATGTACAGACAGTCTGTCTGTCTGTCTGTCAGTCTGTCTGACTGTGGATTGATGGAATCCATACTCAACCTAGCTCTTATTTCACCTTTACCTAACATTATCTGCTAACCTTAAAGGTTTACATACTTTTGCCAGTCACAGACATGTGATATTGGATCATTTTCCTCAATAAACAAATGTCCAAGTATAATATTTTTGACTCATTTGTTGGATTTGGTTATCTTTATCTCCTTATAAGATGTGTGAAAATCTGATGTTGTTTTAGGTCAAAGTTATGTAGAAATCTAGAAAATTCTGAATGATTCGCAAACTTTCAAGCACCTCTGTATAAGCAAAACAGAAATAAGATTTAAGATATATAGTAAGCTGAAGTTGAGAATCAGGATCCACACATTACATTATTTATCCCAAAGGACTCAGGGCAGGTTGCCCAAATATAGGATGCCTTGTCATTACATGACATAGCATTCCTGGGACACTGCAAAAGGGCCCCTCTTTATAAACACTGAAGGCTGGATTTGCCCTGCATTTTTCTTACCTCCATTTAGCAGATACCCCATTAAAACTCTAGGCTTACGTACTAAGCATATCCATAGGGTTTCCAGTATGAGATGGAGGACAAAAGAATGTCCTTTTGTTGTCCATCTGGCTAGTAAACGTCAGTGCACTGAGGATAGAATGGAATAGTAGATTTCGCTGTTCTATCCTGCAGAATCCAGTAAAAAGACCCATATATGTTAAGCATATACATATTTTAACATGGTAGCTTTTGGGATCTTGAATTCCATTATAGAGCATCCAACACTGACATCCGTTAAACATATATCTCATGAGTTTTTCCAGTAGCTTTACATGACTCATCTGCTAAACAGATGGCATCATACCCTACTGGTGACGAATGCCACTGTTACACAACAATCACAGCCTCCGTTTAATGTATACATCATGAGTTTTCCACGGCTTATACATTAGAAGGAGGCCAAAACTGTTATGTGAATATAGATCTCTACTTTAGTAACCGGATGCAGTGCTCTCTTTCTCCCCACAGCGGGCATGTGCTGGAGGAGTTTAGCAGTGGGCTTATTACTCAGCTGCTCTATTCCTGTGTGCACATGTTTCAGATTAATGGAGCGCCTATCAGGTGCTCATCCAGGGACTCAGTGATCTATTTAAACCGCTTGCTAGCCATACACCAGTGCCAGTGATAGTCTTGTGTGGGCTCACTAGCTAGGTTCCTGGTTCCTGTTCCTGTGCTGATTTGGATTGCTCTTGTCTCTTACAGCTTTTCCTTTGACCACTCTCCATCTCTCATGATTTGTACTGTGCATCCCGTCTGTTTCTGACCTCGGCTCATCTTTTGACCACTCACTGTCTCTCATTTTTGTACTGCCTTGCCCTCCTGGTCATGACCCATTTACGTACAACTCTGTCTTTGTTCCATTTGACTCTAGGTGTTTGTCTGTCTCTGCACCTTAGTAGAGTTGGGACTGTCGATGAGTTGCGGTCTTGCTACGTAAGGCTTGCACTGCAAGTAGGTAGGGAAAGCTGGCTGGGTTCTAGGTTATGGCTCACTGTCCGTGTCTGTCCCTACCTACAAGTGTTACAATCATATGTGCCATGTTAATACCAAAGCATGTCCGATGCAAGCACCACTTTGGGGACAGGAGGGCATATGACTTGCTGTCACTTGCTGTGAAGTCATATTAAATGGGTGTGTGTCTTGTTATGGCAGATATATAGCAATATTCTATGTGTAAGTGTACAAGTCATATTGTAGCACCTCTTTGACCAAAACTGTTATCAGCACTACAACATAAAAGCCTGATATTTCAAACATCTAAAGTAGTAGTTTTTCTTTTCCGAATGCCTTAGACCATTACTCACAAAGTATAAATACAGTGATGCTATGAAAGTGCACCACATGTGGAGGAGTGTGCATGCCAACTACTAAATTACTTGTCTAACAGAGTTTCTGATCTTTCTGATCGGTTTCTCAGTCTCTGCCCCTTAATATGACATAAGCTGAATAATCAGCCGTGACTGTCCAAGAAGAAAACTTAGAGCTGAACTAGACACATTTCTACATGTCTAGAATTTCTCCCCAAGGGAAGCAGTTTACTAAAAAGTACCAGACATTCCCTCATTTCTCCCTCAGAATGAGACCTTCATCAACAATAACTCTTTACATTTTTTTAACATTTCTTTATCTGGGAATATGTGAGATGTAAATATAGTTCAGAAAATAATTTAACGGGTTCCCCAGGATTTAACAATTGATAACCTATACCTTATAGTGAAGCAAAGTGAAGCATTCAAGGAGTTACAAAGTGAAAATAAGAAGCCCGGAAATGTGAGATCACCCATAATGCGTGCAGCCAGCCAATCCGCAGATAGCCATCCCCTGTGATGTCAAAGCCCTATGAAAGCCTCATGCCGCGCGGTCTCCACCATTGTCCTGTGAGCTGGGGAGAAACATGACAAGCGCTTATGCGCTAGGGACAGTGTTGCTGAAAACGATTAATAGAAGAATTCTATACCAATAAGATGGAAGCTTTTATTATTCCAGTGCCCAGTGTGCCAACCAATACCATGCAGTCTGCACCCCTTAGTGGGACCAGGTCTTAATCATTACCACCCTCAAATTTTGCTGGCTTTACTTCCTAGAAAAGTCAGCAAGATGCAGTGAGAGGAGGAGCTGAATGTTCCTGATGACATATTCTCATCGATATTAGATGATGTGGAAAAGGAGGAAAAGCAGATGGCAGAAGAAGGGCTCCCACCTGTAGGGCAGGAGAGCGCTGGGGTTGGAGAAGTGGGTATGCCAGCCGATTGTGCCCCTACCTAACCAGCAAAACCCCATAACCAGCAACAACCTCTGTTTAAAATTGCAGCGCGGCCATTAACAATGAAGGACTATACAGTGCGGTCTTCATTATTAAATGAAAAGCAGCTGGGGGCTAATTGGCCGCGCAGTTCTTCACCGCAGCATGGCCGCAACCCGCCTGCAGCACGGCCACTCTGTATGGCCGTACCATAAGGCAGAGTGGCTGGGGTATACCTGATTTATAGCGATTCATGATTAATTCCTAATGAATCAAATTAATTGGGGAACTTCGGGGAAATTGCCAAATCGAATATTTCAAAACTTTGCTAATCTAGTTATCAATATCGGATTAGGGGAGGGTCCAACATCCTGCATTCCCACTGTTCCAGAGTAGCTCTGGTGCCGAAACTAAACAGCTCCACCCATTGTGTAGTGGAAAGAACTGGTAACTTCAGCGCTACATGGGAAGCAGGTGTCGGACCCCCTCTAGTCTGATATTGATGACCTTTCTTAGGGATAGGTCATCAATGGTTAAATCTTGCAGAACCCTTTTAAGGTCTTTAGAAAACCACGTGGTAACCTTTCTGAGCACTATAAAGGTACATCCACACAGGATATATTTTACTGCAAAAAATCTGCAGCAGAGTTTGCCTTGAGACTAAAACAAAATCTGCAAGGGTTACCTGTGGTTTTTGACATGGATTTTGCTGTAATTCCACATGTAATTTCTTACAAAGAATATGTATGAGCTAAAACTGGAGGCTGTAGGGCATTTTAGTTCGCCGCTCTATAGACTCAGTTGAATGCTGTGTGTACAGAGCTATTCAACCCTAGAGGCAATGCTTCTAATAAACAATGCCTTTGTACGTATAAGACGCAATTCTGTATGCCAAACTTTTTACATATAGCATCTAACACAGTAAAACTCTGCATTAAGTTGTAGGCATGCAGAAGTTCATTAGGGGCCTCTTGGTCCTCTATTACAGCACTATTATGGCTCAATACAAAAAAGTCATAAGGCAGTGTGCATGGGCACCAGTCAGTGATGACATTAGCCTGCACCAGTTGCTATGACAGTGTTACAGAAGTGACACTTGCATGGGAAACATTGATTGACATAGTTGATTTGTGAGTGCTGTTCTCGCCTGTAGAAAATACAGCACGTCTGATTAATTTGTCATATTTTTAGTTGTTACTCTACCAGCTATGAATGGAGCAGATTTCATTTATAATATAACATATTGTAAATGTGTTGGGTTGAGGTGGCCCAGCCACTTCCACCACTCTCTGCCCACTTTTCTTTTTTAAATTGTGGTAAGTAAAAACTTGCATATTTTTGAATATTTTTGGTGACGTAGAACTGACTTATTTGCCCATAGCAACCAATCAGATTCCATCTTTTATTTTTAACAGCTCCTAGGGAAAATGAAAGGTGGAATTACAGAAGTATTTTTCACACTTCTAAATCCAAGTGGAAACATGGTTTTACAAGTGGGAAAAAAAAGCTGATTTTGGTGTGAATTGAGCTGTGGATGACACTTACAGCTTTGTAGTGATTTTTCTGCAGTAGATAGGCATGCTTGAGGATTTGATAATCTGCAGCATCTCTTGACTCCATGGCGATATTTTTACATTGTGAGTGTATGGGGTTTGTTAACACCTTGGCGCTATGAAATTTTTTTTGTTTTTTTTCATTTTTGTTTTTTCCTTCGCAATCTTGCGCATGAGGCTTTAGAGATAGAGCTATATGGCTAAAAATGCCATATTAAAGTGATATAATGGCCATATGTAGTTTTATTCCTCATTGCAGGATAACAGGATGTGAACTGGATGGACAGTTGTCTTTTTTTAGCCTTATAAACTATGTTACTATGAATGAACTATAGGTTGTTCAGAAAAATTACCTGAATCAACAGATACTTTAAACATTCCTAAGTGTGTAGGAATGACAACTGTACTATGTCTGAGAACCATGGTACTTCCCATGGCAGTCATTCACTTTGCAAGTGAGACAGAAGCCAACACGTCATTTTATGTAGCAATCTGCATTTATTGTCTGATGTTTGGTTTGTTATGGCAACTTGTAGTATTCTCTTAAAAGGACTTTGAACTGAAGCTATTGCCGAAGGTGTTTCCACTGCACTGAAATGACCCATGTTGTAGAAGTTATTGATAACGATAATAAAACCTTAAATTTGACGTCAATGATGCTAATACATCATTGTGTTTCATAGCAGCATAACAGCAAAGAAAAGTAAAATTAGAAATAAAAAAATAAAAAAAAAACGTATGTACGCTATATGGACAAAAGTATTGAGACGCCTCTTAATCATTGAATTCTTGTTTCGTTCAATCCCATTGCTACAGGTGTGTAAAATCCAACACATACTCATGCAGTCTGCCTTTACAGATTGGCTTATTCTAAAACTAAAAAGCTCAATGAATTGCAGCATGGTACTGTAATAGGATGCCACAATTGTGACAAGTCCGTTCATGAAACTTCCTCCCTCCTAAATATTCAACAATCAACTGTGAGTGGGATTATTGGGACAGCAACTCAGTCAGGAAGTGTCAGACCATGTAAAGTTACAGAAAGGGGTCACCGAGGTGCTTAGTGCATGAAAGTTGGCAATAACTCAGTGGACTCGGTAACTGCAAAGTTCCCAACCTCCTTTACCATCAGCACAAGAACTGTGTGCCTGGAGCTTCATGTCTTGGGTTTCCAAGACCGGGTAGCGTAAACCATACTGCGGCTGAACTCTGGAGCAGTGGAAATGTTTTCTGTAGAGTGACGATCCACGCTTTTGTATCTGGCAGCCTGATGGACGAGTCTGGGTTTGGTGAATGCCAGTAGAACGTTTCCTGCCTTACTGCATTGTGCCAACTCTAAAGTTTGCTGAAGGAGGAATAATGCTATAGTTTGTTTTTCAGGGGTGAACCTACTACGCACCTTAATTCCAGTGAAAGAAAAATTTGGACATTTGTATGCTTCCCCTGTTGTGGGAACTGTTTGGGTAATGCCCTTTTCTGTTCCAGTTTGACTGTGTACCAATTGGTTGGGTGAGTTTGGTTTGAAAATTGACTGACCTGCACAGAACCTCAACCTCAACCCCATCAAACACCTTTGGGATGAACTAGAGTGGAGATTGTGAGCCAGGCCCTCTCATCCAGCATCAGTGTCTGACCTCACAAATGTTCTTCTGGATGAATGGTCAAAAATATCCACAGATAAATTTCAAAATCTTGTAGAAATGCTTCCCACAGGGATGGATGCTGTTTTAGCTGAGAATAAAGGAATCAACTCCAAAGGAATCTACTCCATATTAATGCCTATGGATTTAGAATAGGATGTTATAAAAGCTCCTGTAGGTTTAACCCCTTAAGCTACTGTGGCTGAAGGATTGTATGGAGTGGGTTGCTGCTCTAAGCCTGCTCCATATGCAGCAGGTACTGGGATGAGCATGACAGGAATAAGCGATGACGATGAAACCCCTCAAATATCACTTTCAGTAGCGGTCGTGGCATCTGTAAGGTTAGGCCTCATGCACACGGTCGTTGCCCGGCCGTGGCCGTTTTGCAGCCTGCAAACAGCGGGTCCACAATATGCGGGCACCGGCCGTGTGCTCCCCACATCATGGATGCAGACCCATTCACTTGACTGGGTCCACAATCCAGAACTGCGGTGCGGAACGGAGGCACGGAACCCCACGGAAGCACTACGGAGTGCTTCGGTGTTGTTTCTGTCCGTGCCTCCGCACCGCAAAAAAAATAGAACATGTTCTATTTTTTTTGTCGTGCGGATGGATCACGGACTCATTCAAATTTAGAAAATTTTAATAATTGCTTCTAAAATTCTAAGCCTTCTAAAGTCCTAAAAAATAAAATGACATTTACAAAATGATGCCAACATAAAATAGACATATGGAGACGTTGCGATCCCCAATGACATATGGAGCAAATTGCGATCCCCAATGCACGGAACAGACGCACAACGGCCATGTGCACGAGGCCTTAGGTAGAGGGATGCAGCTCCCTGCAGTGAAATTGTGGGGCTCCAATCAGTAGCCATAACAGCCTGGGTCCTGCTGAAGCTTCCCAGGCCTGTTATGGTAATCTTTCTCCTGAGCTGCGCACAAACCACATCTCAGCAGGTAGAGTGGCATAATAGATTTCTATTATGGTGAGTGGGACAAGGGATCAAAAGATCTCCGTCTCCAAAGCGGAATGGAGACTGAACTGATGCAAACTGATGCATTCTGAGCGGATCCTTATCCATTCAGATTGCATTAAGGGCAAAACTGATCCATTTTGGACCGCTTGTGAGAGCCCTGAACGGATCTCACAAACGGAAAGCCAAAACGCCAGTGTGAAAGTAGCCTAACTCATACGGTATATGCAAACAGAAACAATGTATATGTCATTTACTTTCAATATGTGTAGTATAGAATTACTCAGACCTCATTTGCATCATTGATAGGCAATGGAATTAAAGGGGTTATCCCATTATTAATATAAAAAAATTAAGATCATACATAATCTAGTACATGACAACTTCTTTCTAAATGTTAGAACCAGTCCTGTACCTCACATGAATCCAGAGATTCCCATTCCCTGCTCCAGTTGTCCTTTCTCACGGGTCTGCTGCAGCTGGTGACAGTTGAAGGATGGAACTGAGCATGTGCTTCCGTCTCAGTGAGGAGGACAGAGAAATTTAGAAAAAGAGCGAACAGCAGGTGGCGATATACAGATAGATTTTATTGAATAACTCAAGTATTCAGATCCAGGTGCTGGTTTGAAAACTATAGAATATTTTTCATGGGACAATCCCTTTAATTAATTTATATCATACCTATGTTTAAATTATCTTGTGGTTAACTATCTGTCCGCTTACATTTTTTTCAATCTCTAACCTTAACAGGCTTTTATAAATGCTGAACCTTCCGCATAGCTTTTACCCCAAACTTTATTTGCACATCAACATACAATGTACTTTATTAGTAGTTTAATTCACTTTAACTGACTTTCCGCCCACAGCGTGTTACTTGAAATTTTCCCAGGACTATCCCCCGCTTATCTTGAATATTTTCTATATTTACTTCAACTGAATCATTAGTGTAACTGATTAGAGAATTAAAACTTAAAATAAAGTTGTTATGTACAGTCTTTAGTCACTGACTATCCGCCTACAATAAAAACTGTACAAATGTCTTGCATTCCTACTTCACACAATCTAAAATGAATTATTTGTGCCAATGTAATTTATTTTTAGACATCTTGAGATTAACTTAATGATGGAGATAAATCTCACTTTCCCTCTAGTACAACTTCTATTTTATACATGTTACTAACCATGTATTTTGTAAGTAAAGTCAGCAAATTTTTTAAATTAGCAGTTTAGCACTTAGAGCAATAGGTCACAATGACCAGATTATGGTCTAAAATAGCAGCAAGGACCCTAATTGTGTCCTTGTAAAATGAATTTTCTTTCACTATTGTAAATTATTTGATCTACCTTTGTATTGTGTCTTCATTTACATTACTCTGTTCTTGAGCTTTTCCTGAACTGAAGCTAAAAGTGTTTATGCCGGGTATAAATAACCAAATGAGGCTGAATGAACTTTCCCTTTTTTGAATGCTCTGACTCCACCCAGGAATCCCATTTATGGATTTATCCCTATTTTTTGGCAGCAACAGCACAAATTTGCTGGGACTGTCTCTGAAAATCAGGGACAGTCCCTGAAAATTAGGGACAGTTGGCAACTATGTAAACTTTACATAAAAGTCAGGGTTGTGACGGAAGAAGCCAATGACGTTGTGACGGAAGAATAATGTAACTCAACAGACAGGTTGAGCTGCCATCTGCGCCTGAAATACGCCTAGTTTAGGCGTATTTCAGAATAGTAAATGACCCCCTAAGTCCTTGTTTTCCATTGACTTTTTAACATTTTATGGATTTTTTTATTTTTTTCAAGTCTCTTGGTCACAATAAACAATGGCTTGAATATATATGGATTTTGGGCATCATTTGCTCCAGTGAACAAGAAATAAAAATGACGAATGAGGGTGTTTGCTCATCGGGTGGTAGACATTTAGTAGGGTGGTTATTTGGGATATCCTTAATGATGTAGATAGTTCGCACATTGGAGCGAACAGATAAAGACCACAACCAAAATAGATATGTTTTAAACACGTCAAGTTGCCCAGCTTCTATTTCCAGAACAGAAGAATAGATGGAATCTCTTTTTTCCAGAATGACATCTCCTGTCCTTGATAGTTTGCCAGTGGTACATGCTATATAAGAACATGATGATTACTAGAGTTACATGAATAATGAGGTCAGTCATCAGCTCAGTATTTCCACTTAGCATATTGTGTCCTGCTATTATTGTTTCCATAGGTTAAAATGACACAGTCCAGGAAAAATGTCTTGAAAGTAGAAACATAGTCCCTGCTACGTCTGTGTAAAAAGATATCATTTTACTCATGATTAAGTGTCAAGGCAAAAGAGACAACTGAATAGGAAAAGTCATCTTAAATTACGGTATATTTACACATTTCCGTGTTTTTTTTTTTCCTAGAGGAAATCATTGTTGTTTTCAATAAAAGTAAAAAAAATTTTTAACTAAATGTGTCCCTCTTCAATGTAGCTTACAACTATCACATAATGATTACAGTGTCCCTACCTGGACAGCATTGCTCTCCCAGATGTACTCACAGGTCCTGAGGCTGCCTGACTGCGCAGGCGCAACCCAAGTACATTGTGGGATGTAGCCCGGCCTGGATCATGTTAACAATGTATGGCATGTGATCCGGGAAGTGCAGGGAGCCTAATTACACTGGCTAGCGCAGCGTTTGCCTAGTAGAGACTTTATCATCATTATCAATGTGAAAAACAATAAAAAAAAAATTACTGATAACCCCCCTACACATATATGCATCCACATTTGTGGGTTCGATTATACTAAAAAATGGCCACAAAGAAAAAAAACTATTCTGAAACTCATCAGTGTGCTATTTGAAATTTGACAAATTACAAAAAAACTGAAGATCTTTTAAAGGGTGGTTACTAGACTCCCTCTCACACACAGTACCTCCCTCTCTACATCTCCTTCATCTCTGTCTATTATCCTGCCCATGCTCTCCTTTCCACCTTAATCCACACCTTCCACTCCATCCCCAAGACTTTACTTGTGCACTAACCAATCAGTACTGCCAGTGTCAGAATGGCATGGGACCCCCCCCCCCCCCCCAACCCCCAACTAGTAAAGTCCATCTGGATCTTCTAGTAATTCATTCCTAACTTCTAGCTGGAATAATAAAGGAATGGCACATCATAGTCATAAGAATAGATGTTCCAGAATTGGTATTACATGGAGAATTCAAATAGTTACTAAAATAGACTTGTCAGGAGAGGTTACAGGTCCTCTTTAAATCTGGTATATAATTATAATCCCAGAATTTCAGAGGAATAAGTCTCCGCACGCCGATTAAGACCCTCTCTCCCCAAGGAGAGATACGGTAGTACCCCCCTAAGTCCTGACAGGCCTCTCACCCAGTTAAGCCAATATTCTCTGCTCTGCACTGATGAGGGGCAATCACCCTGAATCAGCTGTCTGCAGATGAGGTGCTGGCTTATTTAATATCCAAGTCATGTCTCAAGGCTTATTTTAAAAGCTGAACATTGACTTATAGGATAGCTGCCTTACATCTGGTGGCATTAGAGGCAGAGCTTGTCAGGAGCTCATTTACATCCCTTTTTTCCCAGAATTCCAGAGGAGCATGTATGGCCTGTAAGTCTCCTCAAGCCTATTAAGGCGCTCTCTCCCCAAGGAGAGATAGTACCCCCAAAATCCTATATAATTCTTGACACTGGCACTCATGTTAAACCTGGTACCAGCTTGTCGTAGTCAAAAGAAAATCCACTTAAGTGAAGAATGCATTTTATTTGTGTAAATTTTACGCAAATAAAATATATCCTTTGCTTAAAGGGGTTATCCTATGATTGATGTAAAAAATAAAAATTAGATATCATATAGTACTTGACATTACCTTTCTAACAAAGCTAGAACCAGCCACTCCCTCAGGAGTATTTTGGCCTCTTAAAGCAGGATGTATGATCATACCGCTGTAAGATTTTTGAAGGAAACCTTATTCATAGCTTGGAAAGCAGTGACAATGCGTTGGATGGTTTCTAAGATCCCAAAAATACCTTATTGGAATTTTGTGGTTAACATGAGATCTCATGAATTAATGTATTAGTATTGCAATTTCTTCTACTGATGCCACCTTCTACTAAATAAGTATTACTGTTTGTGAATGTTGTGCTGTACTTTCTAATTGTACGTTATTACACTGTATTACTGTTAATTGTATTCACTAAAACAAGTTAAAAAATTATGGTGCCTTCAAAACGCCAATCTCTAACCGACTCACCAGTTTCTGCAGCAGTGAAGTGCATCTCAGGGATGCTTGTCTCCTAAACAGTGTTTCAGAGAGGAAGAGAATTTTGCGACAATCAAAGGGTGCCTTCAAAATTACAGATATCTGTCCAAATACTGTTAATCAGACCTCAGATCAGACCCCCAATGTTAAATGGACCTGAGCTCAGAACCCTAATCAGACTTCAGATCAGACCCCCAATTCTAAATAGACCTCAGCTGAGAGCCCCAATCAGACTCCCCAATGTTAATCAGACCTCAGCTCAGACCCCCAATGTTAATTAGACTTCGGCTCAGACCCCCAGTGTTAATCAGACCCCAAAGAGACCTCAGATCAGACTCCTAATGTTAATTAGACCCCAGCTCAGAACCCCAATCAAACCTTAGATCAGACCCCCAATGCTAAATAGACCCCTGCTCGGACCTTCACTGTTAATCAGACCTCAGATCAGACCCTCAATGTTAATCAATCCTCAGCTGAGATCCCCAATGTTAATCAGACATCAGTTGAGACTCCCAATGTTAATCAGACCTCAGCTCATTACTCAGATCAGACCCCCAATTCTAAATAGACCTCAGCTGAGAGCCCCAAACAGGCACCCAATGTTAATCCGACCTCAGCTCAGACCCCTAATGTTAATTAGACCTTAGCTTAGACCCCCAGTGTTAATCAGACCCCCAAAGAGACCTCAGATCAGACCCCCAATGCTAATTAGACCCCAGCTCAGAACCCCAATCATACCTCAGATCAGACCCCCAATGCTAAATTGACCCCAGCTCAGACCTTCAATGTTAAAGTATAACTGCCATTTCACTACCAAAAATGAATGTGATGCTGAAGGGAAGATATTCATGAAGCTTTATTTTTAAGTTATTTTTACTTTTCTGATGTCTGTATTCAGCCCTTAGCAACCCTATTTCTCTGTGCCTCTTTTTCAGCATCTTCCTAAGATGGCATCTGCTGCACTTCCTGTGGTGATCTTTGCCATGTCCTTGAGCCCATCCTGTATTTTCTTTACTTTCCATAAGCCCGTGCTCTCCTCACATGAACTAGCAGGACCAATCAGAATGCAGATAACCTCCCCCACTACCCCAGAGCAGTGTGTATCCTCTCACATAGCCCATCATCTATTTATCCCCAGGACTGTGACTGTGACGAGGGGACATCCTCTGCGTCTGGAGGAAAGAAGGTTTGTACACAAACATAGAAGAGGATTCTTTACGGTAAGAGCAGTGAGACTATGGAACTCTCTGCCTGAGGAGGTGGTGATCGTGAGTACAATAAATGAATTCAAGAGGGGCCTAGATGTATTTCTGGAGTGTAATAATATTACAGGCTATAGCTACTAGGAGGAAGTCACTGAGATGTGTAGGAGCCCTATATAATAAGGGTCTGAGTAACCAGTCTACATACTTGGAAAGGGATTCCGTTACAGAACCTATGCCTGCCACAATGGAGCGGCCAGGCGGGGCTGTAAGGGATTTATGGACTTTCGGGACGAAGTACCATGCAGGTTTATTAGGATGCTGCGGTATTAACTTTTTGAGCATGTCAGAGGGCAAAAAATCTGCAGCTACATATTTAGACATCATTTCTTTTAACAATGACAAAATGCCTGTCGTGGGATCCTTCCGTAATTTCGCATAAACGGCAGTGTCATCTAGTTGCCTATGTGCCTCTCATACATAATACTCTCTGGTTAGCAGCACTACATTGCCCCGCTTGTTGGTGGGTTTCACCACGACATCCTCCAAATCGCCAAGCCACTTCAAAGCAGCTTTTTCTTTAGCGGTAATATTCTCAAGCATTACTGGGTAAACAAAGGCTTTTATATCCCTCATAACGTGCTTTTGGAAGATGTCGATGCTACTGCCGGCCGGCATAGGGGGGCAGAATGTGGACTTGATCCCACCTTTTAAATCTTTCCCATTCCACACTCGCATTCACTTTCTCCCGCAGGTCAGTATCAGTGAGTAGTTCTAAACAGCTTATTTCTTCTTCATTAAATGGGTCGGTGATATTGAACCCTAAATGTTCTGTATAGGCAGGTATCTCTCCCTGTTTAATGAATGACTTATTAGGTGGTGAATTTTTTAACATTTTTTTCAAGAACAGCTTACGGACAGATTTATAAAGATCAATCTCGAAGTCTGCAGGGTTAAATTACTCTACAAGGCTGTATCCCAGTCCTAAATTAAGGGCTGAGATACAGTCCGGGGACAGTTCATAGTCCGTGAGGTTGATGACTGTGTTCTAATTGATTGGTGTGTGACCATTGCAAGGCACCGAGGCTACTGCTTCCACGATACTAAAAAAATGAAATGCCAGTTACACTTTAATCAGTACAAATACAGAAAACTGGATTTCCTAACTGTCGTATATGAATTGCAGTAGAAACTGATAAAGAGAAATCCCGAAACTCCACTTGTGAAACCAGAAAAAAAGGGGGAATTAGTACCGCGCAGTCTTGGCTATGGTTAGATAACACCACGCAACAAAAAAAAACTTTTCATCTACTGGGCAAAAACCATTTGTCCTATACTAAATCGAGTGTGCGGATTACAAATCCGAAGTCAGAATTGTTGTAACACGTGACGAAATGTTGCTATGCATAAGTATGCCTAAATGAATTAAGCACTTGGAAAGCATTGAATAATTTTGAACAGAACGAGTTTTACGCCAACAATTACCTGATCAACATCAAAGTTTGCGTAGTAAACAGAGTATGAAAAGGTAACGGAATAACAAAATTGCAAAAAGTCTTGTTTTTTTGTTTAAAAGTCTTACTTGAGCAAGGACCAGTACTGTTTAAAGTGCTTCAGGCATCTGCTTTTGCGTTTGTGAACGGTCATATTTTCCCGTTGCAAAAACCAGCAGTAGTCCCCCATCATGTTGGGATTCCAGCGGCCTTGATATCTATTCTCCATTGTAGAAATATCTTTATGGAACCGCTCTCCACGTTCGTCACTTACATGTCCCAAATTGGGTGGGAAAAAGTCAAGATGGGAATATAAGAAATGCACTTTCAATGACATCCGGCAGCCAAGTTGTTCATATGCTGTAAGCATGTTGTCTACTAATTCAGCATAGTTTGCAGCTCGTCTGTTCCCAAGGAAGTTCTGCACTACTAGCACAAATGCATCCCAAGCTGCAAGTTCCAGAGGGTTGAGTTTTGTTCTGAATGTGTCATCATGCATTAGTTTGTTGATTTCGGGGCCAATAAAAATTCTGGCCTTTGTTTTAGCATCAGTTTTCAGTGTGCTAAACTTCTCCTTCAAATACTGGAAATCATTTCCATCACGATCAAGTGCAATTACAAAATGTTTCATTAAACCAAGTGTAATTTGAAGTGGTGGAAGATAAACTTGAAGTGGATCGACCAGTGATTTGTGTTGTACATTGTACTGACCAACTGTGTGCTCGACTCTGAGAGGCCACTGTCTCATTTTGTAATGATTGTTGTCATCATGACTGTTCCATAGGCACAAGAAACACATATGCTTAGTGTACCCTAACTGTAGGCCAAGCAGCAGTGCTACCACTTCCAGGTCAGCACAAACTTTCCATTTATGTTCTGAGTATTTAATCATTTTCAAAATTAACTCCATAGAACCATGGGTCTCTTTCATGAGCCATGAGCCAATGGAACAGATGGTTTTTCGTTACCATTGTGCAACATGACAGCTTTCAAACTTGTTTTGCTAGAGTCTATGAATAGCCTCCATTCAACAGGAACATGTGTACCATCTAGCTCCATCATAAGACCATTTACATCAATACAGAAACATACATCGCTTTCCATTGCATAGTATACAGCTAACTTGGTGTGTCGATGATGAAAGTGTGAAGTTGCGGTGCCTCGTTGTAGCAAATTCCATTCCTGAAGTCTAGAAGCTAGTAGTTCTGATTTTTCTTTAGATAATGACAGATCTCTTACCAGACCATCTAAATCTGATTGGCTCAGCAAGTGCGGCTGACCCTCCAGTTGTTCTGGATCAGGAAATACATTGTGACAATCAACATCTTCTTCTTCATCAGGATCAGAATCGTCCGTTTCAATTGCTGTGGGAGGGACAGGCACTGGATACTCTACATCATGTGGTACTGGTTTAAGAGCAGACTCACAGTCCGGATACACAATTTGTGACTTGTTTTTCTTTGAATATCTGGCGATTTTAGTCATGCAAAAGTAACAGTCTGAATGGTGATTTTTCTGCTCACGCCAAACCATAGGCACTGCAAAAGCCATTCCTTTCCTATTACCATTCAACCACTGCGTTAGCCCAGAGTAACACACAGTGCAACAAACATGAGGTGCCCAGCTTTTATCTTGATCTCCAATTTTACAGTCAAAGTAATACTTGTAAGCAAGACGCACTCGCTTTGTCAGATTCTTGCGCTGATCATAAGTAGTGTATTTGCCACATATGTAGCAGAAATTGTCTGGATCGTTAACACATTTGCGTTTATCCATCTTAAGTTTCAAAACTGATAGCACTATAACAGATCAATTTATTAAAATCTGTCCAGCTTGCCTTATATACTTAATGATGACATCAGCCTGAGTGCGTCTGGACATGTCCATTGGAATATTTCCAATATAATGCATTAATATTATAAAATATAAAACTTGCTTCATTCATATAAAACTTAATAAAATCTCAGGGCCATGAGATTTCATAAAGTTTTATATGAATTAAGCACGTTTTATATTTTGTAAGTACAATAAAAACTATTAATTTTACCATAAATACGGTGAGCACTATGCGTATATCCTTTCCCAGGACCTTATTGCTGAAGTGAGGAGAGATACTTTATATTCCTAAGGTTCCTAACATTCGGATCTGGAGTACCCTGATGGCTAAGAAACATAGTGTAATCTCACACATTTACAAGAAGAGAGACTTTGTGGGATTGATTACACATCACATGTAATTATCTAACCATAGCCAAGACTGCGCGGGCTATCCCCCCCCCCCCCCCCTTTTTGTTCTGGTTACACTTTAATCAGACCTCAGATCAGACCCTCAATGTTGATCAATCCTCAGCTGAGACCTCCAGTATTAATCAGACCTCAGCTGAGACCCCCAATGTTAATCAGACCTCAGCTGAGAGCCCTAATCAGAATCCTCAATGTTAATCAGACCTCAGCTCATACCCCCAATATTACTCAGACCCCCTAATGTTAATTAGACTTTGGCTCAGACCCCTAGTGTTAATCAGACCCCCAAACAGACCTCAGATCAGACCCCCAATGTTAATTAGACCCCAGCTTAGACCCCCATACAGACCTCAAATCAAACCCACAGTCACAGAGCGTGCCTATGTTCTCACGCTGTGAACAAGTCACAGAACAGTGTGCTGCGCTGGGCTAAGAAGACCAGGAAGCGGTGATTACATAGCCAGCACAGGGAGTGCTGCATTCAATGCTCCCCAGTCCTGTTGTATGAGCAATTTTCTAATGGAAGTGCTCATTAGTGTTTGCCACATAAGACGCACTGACATTTTCTAACGCACTGCAAAAAGTATCGTACCCTTTATGCCTTTGGAGCCACATGCCTGAATATGGCTTTTTTTCTGGCTGCAAGGTAGTTTTATTCTTTTAGAACCGTTCCTTCCCAATAATTGCCTGCTTATCAGTGGAGGTAAGAACTGCATTTACATGCAGTGATCTCCTCTACTGTATGGGAATGAGCGATGGCTGCTGCAATTGCTCGTCCCCATACAGATTCATTGTTTCTGGGCAGCAGACCTCCTGATTACACAGCACAATCTGCTGCCTAGAAATGTTGATTTAATTTGCTTCATGAACGATAATTTCACCCGAGGAATGAGCATCGGGTAATTGGCCTATTTTTTGGAGTGTTTGTACTAACGTTTGTTCCCAATAATGGGCCTGGCAATTGTGGGTTGTAAATCTGCCTTAAAGGGGCATTCGCTTCTTGCTAAATCAGCCTGAGTTGCAGTTACAGCAGAATTCACTTCCTGGTTTGAGGCTTCTAAAGCTGGGCGGGCTTAGGTAGCTAGAGTGAAGGCTGGCCACACCTCCTTATGACATCACACTGAGAGCTCAGTCCTTGCATGCTCGTTCATGTGAAGAGTATGACTCATCAGTCTGGCAGCCTGCAGTGTCTGTGAGGCCCCTCCCCCTGCTGGGGAATCATCAGAAAGCCATGTGAAGGGAGCTCAGTCCTTGCGTGCTCGTTCATGTGAAGAGTATGACTCATCAGTCTGGCAGCCCGCAGTGTCTGTGAGGCCCCTCCCCCTGCTGGGGAATCATCCAAGAGCCATGTGAAGGGAGCTCAGTGTACAGTAAGATGTGGCTGTTCTGCAGTTTTACACACAAAATCTCTGTCTGATCTTTTACAAACCCATTCTGTGCTTTAAAAACGATAATTCCATATTATACATTAACTCAAAAGCTTGATCAACCCCCACCCACCAGCACTGATGCAGATTTGTTTCCATTACAGCTGTACTCCAGTTGTGTATAAACCTTACACTATGTATCTTTATAGATGCATATACAGCTCAGCTACATGTGTCTTCTCCAGTCCCCTAACATCACTTTGGCTGAATGGCTTCCTATACAGCCCTGCTACATCTTTATTCTACTCCCCCACTAGCACTGTGCCTGAAAAGCTTCATATACAGCTCTGCTACATCTGTCTGTTTATCTCTTCAACCAGCACTGTGTCAGAACAGCCGCATATTCAGCTCTGCTACATCTGTTTCTCTCTTCCACCAGCATTGATGCTGACCCGCCACATATACAGCTCTGCTACATCTCTCTATTCCCTTCCCCATTAGAACTGTGTCTGAACAGCAGCGTATTCAGCTCTGCTACATCAGTTTCTCTTTTCCACCAGCATTGATGCTGACCCCCCACATATACAGCTCTGCTACATCAGTTTCTCTCTTCCACCAGCATAGATGCTGACCCGCCACATATACAGCTCTGCTACATCAGTTTCTTCCACCAGCATTGATGCTGACCCGCCACATATACAGCTCTGCTACATCAGTTTCTCTCTTCCACCAGCATTGATGCTGACCCGCCACATATACAGCTCTGCTACATCAGTTTCTCTCTTCCACCAGCATTGATGCTGACCCGCCACATATACAGCTCTGCTACATCTGTATATTCCCTTCCCCACTAGAACTATGGCTGAACAGCAGCATATTTAGCCCTGCTACATCCATCAGCCCCCATATGCCTCCATAAGTCCCCCATATGCCTCAAACAGCCCCCCATATGCCTCCATAAGCCCCCATATGCCTCCATCAGCCCCCCATATGCCTCCATCATGCGCGGCTCTATTTTAGATGCGGCTCAAAGGAAAACGGATAGAATAATAGGCCGGCCACTGGATCACCAGGGAAAGATCTGTGCACGCGCGGCCCATGGATGCGGCCGGCGAGCGGTGGCCGTATCCATGGGCAGCGCAGATCAACAATGAATTTGAATAAGAAGATTTTACAGAGAACAGTAGTTTTTTTTTAATGATATATATTTTGAAAAAAGTTCACTGGGGGTATATAATTTAATAAAATAGGATCAAGAAGATGGGAATACCCCTTTAAGTGCCACTGTCTAATAATTGTAACACTTTCACCTGCCTTCACAAAATTTATAGTAAAAAAAATGCTAATTCTGTACATAATGTACATTATCATAAAAGATACACATTTCTTATCAATGCTATTTGTTTTATTCACATACATTAAAAAAGGTGTACCTCTGAAATTCCTAATGGATGTGTCACGCCGTCATATTCTCACAGTTTCGGAAATAACCAACGTCAGCAGTAGTCGGCGTTACCAGCTCTTATCAAGAGAGAAGATTGCTTGCGTAAGGATTAGCATGATAATACCGCTTCTATGCACCAGCTGGTTCTTTGACATAATAGGTAGTTGTATAATCTCATATCAGTTACCTTTAGTAGTTTAAATAGCAGTTTCTATTCATGTCGCAGTAGTATATGAAGTATTGTTATGGTGTATACTGCCTAATATATTCTAAAATGATGTCCTCAGATAAAAGCCTATAGACGTCCACAGAGACCGTTCTGGCTTATATTATGTGATTGTATTGAATGTTCCAGAGCCCTTTGATGTGATGAAAAACACAGTCCATGGTTGGGGGTCTCATGTCTCCCTCAGAATGCAGTGGCGGTTGCGCATGTCTATTGGAGTGTAGAAGAAGCACTGTACTCAGCTATCTCCGTCAGTCCCATAAACGGAGTGGTAGCACACATGCACAACTGACAATCCATTCAAATGGGACACATGATCCCTGTTTTCATGGAAGTTGGCACAAAGAGAGGTATCATTATGCAGTAGGGTCCCATATGAAAGAGGTCACCTTGTCGTGTTGGATGGGCGCAAAGGATTTTAATCAAAATATATTTGCTGATATTTATATATACCTCATATTTATTTATATTTTAATATAGTGTTAATATATTCAATGGCTGCAAAGTGCTGCTGCACTGTTTGTTTTTCAGTGTCTTTTCAGACATGATGAGTGTGCACTTGCACATATCTTTCATTGTACAGGATGTGTTGACTTACTTTGGAAATGCATCTTACTTCCTGTAAGGAACAGACAATTATGAATGTCTGGTCCCAATAACTGCCTGCTGTGTCGACCTGTGTAAAGGGGCTTTAAATTTTATTTTGTAGTGTAAATAATGGTAATGGTAATAATTGGTAGTGTATGATCAAAAATTACCTATTGCTTGAATCAAGTTTTTCTTTATTTATTTATTTTTTCTCCTTCGCTATAAAATCTAAATGGATAGATACAGTGCCTTGAAAAAGTATTCATACCCCTTGAACGTTTCCACATTTTTTTACGTTACAGCCAGAAAGTTAGATGTATTTTATTGGGATTTTATATGATAGACCAACACAAAGTAGCAAGTATGTTTGAAGTAAAAAGAAAATGATACAATACATAGTTCTCAAAATTTCTAATAATTAAACATCTCTTACACATGTTTGCTGTGGACTTCTTATGGCTTGCTTTCAAAAATGGCTTTCTTCTTGCCACTCTTCCATAAAATTATTCACAGGTCTGATCAATAAGGACATCAGAAATCCCGGTCAATCACTAGTGTCATTTACTTAATAAAAAGTCACAGAGCACTTTCACCAGTGTAAAACTTAACCTTTAATAATCTTCATTAAAATACCCCAGTATGTGCAAATAGAACTTCATTTAGGCTGGGTTAATGGGCCAATATTGCAGAAAGGAAGAGATGTCGCTCCAAATACTTGTGCTCTAAAATCCCGGAAGTCACGTGGCCGGAAGGGACGGAGCCATGTGGAAAGCATGGTGGAGCGCAAAGCCAGGAAGTATATCCAGTATCTGTGCTAGACTATTTAGAACAGGAAAATAGACTAGTTGGGCAGAGATATAACTATACAGAACACTTGACCACAATCTCTTGATACCAGTAATGGGTCCATATACAATCAACTTGAACAAATAAGAGAAATTTATTCCTTGATGATTTTATCAACAATTCTAGATATATAAAGAGGGAAATGGTCAAAAAAGAAAAGAGAGGGGGGTTACTGCCCCCCTATAAAAAGTGTTTATTGTTATTAATGCAGTATACAGATACCTACCACCTGCACAGTTGTCTCACCTCCCCACGATATGAGGTATTAATTCAGGGCTAGCCAAATAAATACATTTTTAAATAAAACATGTAAAGTCAATAAATTCATTAAGTTCAAATGGAGTTATTGTATTACGTCTATATGTCAATCTGGCTTCTTTTTGTTTAAGAATTGTGTCTGATTCTCCGCCTTTAATACCTATGTTGATGACCTCAATCATAGGGAATGACAGAACCCTCACATCACCCCCATGTTTGGAGACTACATGTCTGAGGATGGGTTTATCACGTTCATTCCTCACATCCCCTACATGCTCCAAGATCCGTTTTTTTTTATTTATTTGCAACAGGCTTTGCCCACATACATCAAATTACAGGTGCATCTACATAAATATACTACTCCTTCTGTGTTGCTATTAGCAAAGGAGCAGGTATGGTATATTTTGTGTTTGCCAGAATCAGAGAAGATTAAGCCAGTCCGAATAAACTGAGAGGCCCTACAATGTCCACACCGAAATGTACCCAATCTTTTGTTACTAAGCCAGGTTTCTTTTTTGGGAAATTCAAAATGACTATGGACTAATGTTTCCCTAATATTGTGACCTCGTCTATAGGTGATAGCTGGAAAGTCTGGAACCATCCCAGAAATATCGGGTATGATTTTAAGCTAGACCAGTATTTCTCTAATATACCTCTTACTTCATGTACCATTGAATCATAGGTACCTATAATACGAATGGTCCTTTCCTTCTGTTTTCTAACTTTGGAGGTCAACAATGTTGTTTTATCACAAGTACATGCATACTCCCATGCTTGCTTCAATACTTTATCTGGATAACCTCTCCCAAAATCTCTGATAAAGATTGATACCCTCTTTTTCAAACGCCTCCTCTTTTGTACAGTTTCTCCGTATCCTGAGAAACTGTCCTTTGGGGATCCCTTTCTTTAGAGGGAAGGAATGAAAACTCCCCCATTGAAAGAAACTATTTGTAGAGGTCTTACGATATAGGGATGTGTGAATAGCATTATCTTTTTTCCATAGCCAAATATCCAAAAAAGCAATTGATTCCTTCTGTATGTCATGAGTAAAAAATAAACCAATATAATTCTGATTAAGTACCACAAAATGATAGAATTATCTTTTTTCACCTGACTACAGAACTAAGATGTCATCTATAATTCTTTCCCATAGTAGGATCTGCGGGGTCCACTTACTATAAATGCGTAAATTCTAAGAAGCATAGAACAAAATCATTGTGCTGATCTGAACCTTTTGGTGGGTCTCTTATTCCTAAGAGAGGTAAAAGGTCCCTTACCCCTTTCTCTTTCATTGTCCTCAATTAGTTGAACTAGATCTTCCACTCCTTGTAAATCTTCTAATTCTATCCCCAATTCCTGGCATTTTTTTCTATTAGTTTGTTTTATGCCACCAAATCTTTCTGATAAAAAGATGTAGGTCCTTAATCCAATAAAATACATTAAATCTTGTCGCCGGGACAAAGGATAATCCTTTAGATATTATTTCTAACTCTGAGTCTGTCAGGGTAATTCCTGACAGATTGAGGATAAGTGAAGTATCCACAGCACGGCCAGTATTCATTTTCGATGGACCTGTGTGTGTTCTCTCAGAGTGTATGAATTTGGTTGGGTGCTCTGTCCTAAAAAAGACGGTGACATTAAGTTTCAGGTGCTATGAGATGAAAAGGAAGTAGTAGAACATAGTGATGAATTGGAGCAGTCCATTGATGGCTCCCCTGCTGTAGATGGCAGGGTGGTCTGGACTGGGCTGGGACCTTCACATGAGTGTTGTGATCCTGAGGATAACCACTGTTATTCCTTCTCCTGCCTTCTTTGTAATAGTTTCTACCTCGGCCCCTAGAGCGGCTCTGTCCTCTAAAGGGACCTCTCCCACTTCTAAGATATCAATAGTTTGGAGTCTCTCAATCCAAACTCCCCATATCTGATCTAGAGGTTTCAATGTTGGAACCTACAATAAGCTGTTGAAGATTTGAATAAGCTGTAAACTGGACTTCTTATGGCTTGCTTTAAAATAATGGCTTTCTTCTTGTTACTCTTCCATAAAGGCCAGATTTGTAGAATAGACGACTAGTAGTTGTCCTGTGGACAGATTCTCCTACCTGAGCTGTGGATCTCTGCATCTCTTCCAGAGTGACCATGGGCCTCTTAGCTACTTCTCTAATTAGTGCTCCCCTTGCCTGAACTGTCAGTTTATGTGGACAGCCATGTCTTGGTAGGTTTGCAGTTGTGCCATACTACTTCCATTTTCGGAACAGTGCTCCGTGAGATGTTCAGAGCTTGGGATATTTTTTTTATAACGTAACCCTCCTTTAGACTTCTCCACAACTTTATTCCTGATCTGTCTGGTGTGTTCCTTGGTTTTCACAATGCTGTTTGATCACTAATGTTAACTAACAAACCTCACAGGACAGATGTAATAAATACATTACATACAGGTGAACTCTATTCACAAATTAGGTGATGTCTAAAGGCAATTGGTCACCCTGGATTTTATTTAGGAGTATCAGAGTACAGGGGGCTGAATACAAATGCACGCCACACTTTCAGAGATTTTTAATTATAAAAAATCTTAAGAACCCATATATCATTTTCTTTTCGCATCATACACATACAGTCAGGTCCATAAATATTGGGACATCAACACAATTCAACATTTTTTGGCTCTATACACCATCACAATGGATTTGAAATGAAACGAACAAGATGTGCTTTGACTGCAGACTGTCAGCTTTAATTTGAGGGTATTTACATCTAAATCAGGTGAACGGTGTAGGAATTACAACAGTTTGCGTATGTGCCTTCCACTTGTTAAGGGACCAAAAGTAATGGGACATAATAATAATCCTAAATCAAACTTTCACTTTTTAATACTTGGTTGCAAATCCTTTGCAGTCAATTACAGCCTGTGTTTCATCCCTGGTGATGCTCTGCCAGGCATCTACTGCAACTGTCTTCAGTTCCTGCTTGTTCTTGGGGCATTTTCCCTTCAGTTTTGTCTTCAGCAAGTGAAATGCATGCTCAATCGGATTCAGGTCAGGTGATTGACTTGGCCATTGCATAACATTCCACTTCTTTCACTTAAAAATCCCTTTGGTTGCTTTTGTAGTATGCTTTGGGTCATTGTCCATCTGCACTGTGAAGCGCCGTCCAATGAGTTATGAAGCATTTGACTGAATATGAGCAGATAATATTGCCCAAAACACTTTAGAATTCATCCTGCTGCTTTTGTCAGCAGTCACAACATCAATAAATACAAGAGAACCAGTTCCATTGGCAGCCATACATGCCCATGCCATCCATGACACTACCACCACCATGCTTCACTGATGAGGTGGTATGCTTAGGATCATGAGCTGTTCCTTTCCTTTTCCATACTCTTCTCTTCCCATCACTCTTGGTCTCATCTATCCATAGGATGTTGTTCCAGAACTGTGAAGGCTTTTTTAGATGTCGTTTGGCAAACTCTAATCTGGCCTTCCTGTTTTTGAGGCTCACCAATGGTTTATATCTTGTGATGAACCCTCTGTATTCACTCTGGTGAAGTCTTCTCTTGATTGTTGACTTTGACACACATACACCTACCTCCTGGAGAGTGTTCCTGATCTGGCCAACTGTTGTGAAGGGTGTTTTCTTCACAAGGGAAAGAATTCTTTGGTCATCCACCACAGTTGTTTTCCGTGGTCTTCCGGGTCTTTTGGTGTTGCTGAGCTCGCCGGTGCATTCCTTGTTTTTAAGAATGTTCCAAACAGTTGTTTTGGCCACGCCTAATGTTTTTTCTGTCTCTCTGATGTTTTTATTGTTTTTTTTTCAGCCTAATGATGGCTTGCTTCACTGACAGTGACAGCTCTTTGGATCTTATCTTGAGAGTTGACAGCAACAGATTCCAAATGCAAATAGCACACTTGAAATGAACTCTGGACCTTTTATCTACTCATTGTAATTGGAATAACGAGGGAATAACACACACCTGGCCCTGGAACAGCTGAGAAGCCAATTGTCCCATTACTTTTGGTCCCTTAACAAGTGGGAGGCAAATATGAAAACAGTTGTAATTCCTGCACCGTTCACCTGATTTGGATGTAAATACCCTCAAAGTAAAGCTGACAGTCTGCAGTTAAAGCACATCTTGTTTATTTCATTTCAAATCCATTGTGGTGGTGTATAGAGCCAAAAATGTTAGAATTGTGTTGATGTCCCAATATTTATGGACCTGACTGTACTTGCTACTTTGTGTTGATTTATTGCATAAAATCCCAATAAAATACATTTAAAGGGAACCTGTCATGTGGATATTTGATTATAATCTAACTAATTATATACAATCATTAACTACTAAAAAGTACCTTAGATGTATTCACTTACTGGTGTGACAGATGGTTACCTCATAATATACACACAAAGATGCCGCATGCTAATGAGCTGATTTGAGTCCGGCGTGATGTCATTGAGTCCAGCGTATATTTAATTCAGAGCTATAGCCACTCCCCTGCCCCCCTGCTGCTGGTTCATATGGAAACAAACTGTCATTCAGCAGCCGGTGGGCGGGGAAAGTCAGGAGCTCATGAATATTCATGACTCATCATTATCAGCTGGTGCTTTTCAATACAAGATGTTGGCAGATTGACTGGGTCAATTAAAGAAAGTGACCCAACATTGTGCTAAGAGAATCAGTCACTTATTTATGTTGCCCTTAGTTAGGACACCATAAAACTGGTGACAGATTCCCTTTAAGTTTGTGAGTCTAATGTGAAAAAAATTGGAAAGATTCAAGGGGTACTTTTTCAAGGCATTGTAAATAGATCAATATATCTAAAATTTAGCCTAAGCCTTAGGACCATTTTACAGGGGCTGAAACTTAACTGTTTATTCCTGATAATTGCCTGCTTAGGCTACTTTCACACCTGCGTTTAGGTCGGATCCGTCTGGTATGTGCCCAGACGGATCCGCACCTATAATGCAAACGCTTAGATCCGTTCAGAACGGATCCGTTTGCATTACCATGAACAAAAAAAAAATATATATATATTATTTTTATTTTTATTTTTTTTGTTCACGATAATGCAAACGGATCCGTTTTGACTTTACATTGAAAGTCAATGGGAGACGGATCCGTTTGAAAATTGAGCCATACTGTGTCAACTTCCGTCCCCATTGCTGCGTTCAGGTGTCCGCCTGCTGAGCGGAGCGGAGGACAAACGGAGCCAGACTGATGCATTCTGAGCGGATCCGCATCCATTCAGAATGCATTAGGGCAGTACGGATCCGTTCGGGGCCGCTTGTGAGAGCCTTCAAACGGAACTCACAAGCGGAGCCCCGAACGCTAGTGTGAAAGTAGCCTTATTCAGCTGAATTCACATGCAGCAATGCTCTCCTCTGTATGGAAATTAACTACTGCTACTATGATAGTTAATCCCCATACAGATTGATAGTTTGCCTGTAGCACATTTCTATTTACACAGGCTATGTGCTGCCGACAAACAAGGATTTTAGGTGCCGTGTGAAAGGTGCAATCACCCGATAAGCGTTTGCTCATTAGTAGGGTGATCGGCAGCAATTTACACAGGATAATTATCTGAAATGAGCGTTTGTAAAAATGGCAATTCGTTATTACTGCCCTTATCATGGCCCTGTGTTATAGGACCTATGAATAAACATTCGTTCACGATAATTGGCCCACATAAAGGTGCAGCCGATCACCTGACAAACAAACAAATGCTTGTTTGTTGGTGATTGTATCTTTCATGCAGCACCTAAAATCCTAATTCATTGGCAGCACATTTCCCATGTAAACAGGCATGTGCTGCCAACAAACAAGGAGACTGCAGCGGATGAACAGTCGTGGTAACGATGATTCATCCCCAAATATCCCCGATCATTGGTGCATCTAAATACAACTAACAAGCCGGGCAGTGATCGGGAATGAACATTCCTCTTCATGTTCGTTCCCAAACAATGTACTGTATCGTCCCTACTGCCACAATTCATTCCTGTTCTGTAGTGATCACTTTTCACCCGTCATCTCATTACCATTACATAGTACATAAGGCCGAAAAAAGACATTTGTCCATCCAGTTCGGCCTGTTATCCAGAGGAAGGCAAAAAAAATAAACAGAGGTAGAAGACAATTTTCCCCATTTTAGGGGAATAAAAAATTCCTTCCCGACTCCAATCAGGCAATCAGAATAACTCCCTGGATCAACGACCCCTCTCTAGTAGCTATATATATACAGTATATTGATATTACACAGGCTTGCACAATTCACAATAGTTGGTCACCGCTTTTCTATTCCATTTTCCCATACAGAGAGGGACTGATTTACTAGTCCTGTAGATCATGTAAATGTAAGGCTCCTTTACACGGGCTGATTATCACTGCTGAATGTTTGTCCACTGATTCCCAATAACTACCTCATGTAAAAGGGCCACCGATTACCCGATGGACGAGCAAACATTCCTTGGGTGAAAACATAGTTCATGTGGCACCCAAAATCATTGCTTCTGGGCAGCAGATTATCCTGTGTAAACTGTGATCCTCTATGGAGATAAGTGATCTCAGTAGCCTCTGGGTCCCACTCCTATCTCAAGCCCCATCATGGACTACCGGGATTGGGAAGAAGGCCGCACCCTCCATTCATTGCTATAGGTGGGGCCTGATTCATTATATAGACATGTATCCCAGAACTGAGACCACACCTATCAGACATGTATGGCATATCCTGTGGATACGCAATAAATATCCAGATGGGGAAACCCCTTTAATAGGACTTCATGTATTTATTGCTATGCGCAATATAACAATATAATGTTGAAGTGACAGAAATTTTGACATGATGCAAGAAATATGTGTCACTTTTCTTCTGAAGGTGCTTATTATTAATTGTGGCTTTTAACGAAGTTGGATTTCACAATGTGAAAACATTATCCATAGTGCATTTCCTACTTCTGTACTTTTTGTTGTCAGTATATATAATTTTTTTTATTAGTTTTTACGTCCACTTCCTTCCTTTGGCTTGAATCACAACTTTATTTTTTCCTCATCACCCACCAACTTTTGAAATAGCACAAATATATTTTCTGTATTTATGTTTAAGTGATGCACCAAGATCCTGTTTAGATGAAGCATCTGCTGGAAATAGTAATTATTGCACATTTCTGTTACATCCTAACGTCACTATTTCTTACACTGTGTATAACTGTGGCATGTTGGAAAATGATGATATTAAAGGGGTTTTCCAAAGATTGCAATATTGATGGCCTATCTTTGGAATAGGCCATCAGTATCAGATCTTTGGGGTCTGACTGTTTGCACCACTGCCCACTCCTGGGTCACGATGTTCAGGAGAAGTGCTGCAGCCTCTTCCTTGGTTACATCAATCCATACACTTAGTAGTGGCTATTCTGGGTACTGCAGCTTTAGGGCTTGTTCACACGAATGTGAAGCCCGTGCCCGTGCTGTGGACCGCAAATTGCGGTCCGCAATGCACGGGCACCGACCGTGGCCCAGCCGCATGGCGATCGCGGACCAATTCACTTGAATATGTCCGCGATCCGTCCGTTCCGCAAAAAGATAGAGCATCTGTTTGCAGTGCGGAGGCACGGAACGGAACCCCAGAAAGCACTACATAGTGCTTCTGTAGTGTTCCGTCCCGTGCTTCCTTTCCACACCGTTCCACATTTGCGGATCCATAGAAGTGAATGGGTCGGTCCACATCCGTGATGCGGAATGCACACGGAACGGTGCCCGTGTATTGCGGATCCGTGTGAATGAGCCCTTATCCTGTTTAGGTAAAAAAGGACAGAATTTTGTTGAAGCATTTATATTGTGGGTTAGGCCTCCTGCACACGACCGTATGGCTTTTTCAGTATTTTGCGGTCCGCAAAAAATACGGATGACACCCGTGTGCATTCCGTTTTTTACGAAACTGAACATCTGGACCCTAATAGAACAGTATTATCCATGACCGTTATGCGGACAATATTAGGACATGTTCTATCTTTGAACGGAAATACGGAAACGGAAAGCATACGGAGTACCTGGATTAATACAGATGAGATATATTTGCTCTTTACATTCTATTCAAAAACAATTCCATGAAGAGTTAACGCATTTAGGCTAGCGCTATACACCGACTTTGGCTGAGCTACATGAAGACTCCAATGTTGTGTAAAAGTACATGGTATTGGTTATCTACGGTATAAGGCCTCTTGCATGGATCCATTGAAATGAATGGTTCCGTATACGGAACGCAAAAAACGGAACGTTAACGGGAAAAAAAAGTTTGTGTGCAAGAGGTCTTAGGCCTCTTTCACACGGGCGTTGCGGGAAAAGGTGCGGGTGCGTTGTGGGAACATGCGCGATTTTTCTGCGCGAATGCAAAACATTGTAATGCGTTTTGCACTCGCGTGAGAAAAATCACAGAAGTTCGGGCTTGGGATCAGTGTTCTGTAGATTGTATTATTTTCCCTTATAACATGGTTATAAGAGAAAATAATAGCATTCTGAATACAGAATGCATAGTAAAATAGGGCTGGAGGGGTTAAAAGACCTGTGGTGATGTCACTCCGGTCATCACATGGTCCGTCACATGATCCATCACCATGGTAAAAGATCATGTGTCGGACCATGTGATGACTGGAGTGACATCACCACAGGTCCTTTTCCTGCACACAGCAAAAAAGAAGACAAAGGAGAAGCCGGGCTGCGCGAGCAAGTGGATTAAGGTGAGTTGAATTTATTATTTTTTTTTTAACCCCTCCAGCCCTATTTTACTAAGCATTCTTATTTTCCCTTATAACCATGTTATAAGGGAAAATAATAATGATCGGGTCTCCATCCCGATCGTCTCCTAGCAACCGTGCGTGAAAATCGCACCGCACTTTCTTGCGGATGCTTGGGACTTTCACGCAGCCCCATTCATTTCTATGGGGCCTGCGTTACGTGAAAAACGCACAAAGAGGAGCATGCTGCGATTTTCACACAACGCACAAGTGATGCGTGAAAATCACCGCTCGTGTGCACAGCCCCATAGAAAGTCGTTGTATAGCGCTTGTATAACTCTTCATGGAATTAGTTTTTGAATAGAATGTAAAGAGCAAATATATCTAATCTGTTTTAATCCATGCAATGAATATGATATTTAATGGTAGGGCAAATCCTTTAAAATGCCTTTTACACCAAAATTCTTCAACCTACCAACATATGTTTTTTCTATAGCATTTCATTTGCATAAATCCTTATAGGGGATGTCCGTTTTATTTTTTTTAATTACCCTTCATCCAAAGGGACCTGTGACGGGATCTGTATGTCCCTGTTTCCCGCTGCGTGGTTCACTTTGTGGGTCCTAAACTGTCTTCACTGCTCTTCCAGTCCCCGCTTGTAAATTTCCTGTGTGGATGGAGTCACGTGTGCTGCTGCAGCCAATGAGTGGCCTCAGCAGTGCCATGTCCTGAAGCAGTGCGTGACCCAGCAGTGATGTGCCGCTTGGGGACATGTCACCTCTGAAGGCAGTCATTGACTGCAATGGCACACGTGACCACATCCATGCAGTAAGTTTACATGTGGGGGCTGGAAGTGTAGTGAAGACAGCCCAGGACCCAAGAAGCCAGAACAAAGCAGCGGGGAGCAGGTAAGGATAGGTTCCTTAACAGTTCCCACACTTTAAAAAAAATACAGTGGACAACCCCTTTATTCTACCGTTTGGGTTGCGACTCATCTCCTGATTTCATCACTAAATCCTAACTACAGTCCAAAGTTCCACATTCCTTAGTTGATATTCAACCTTGGAGGACACTCCCTGATGTTGCAGAATTGCATTATGCCACACACCTTCCACTTCAGTTGTCATATGTACAGTAGAGAACCTAGGACCTAAAACAGACACATCATATTAGCAATTCACAACTACAAAGTACCAGATAGTGCCAAGTGAATAATAGAGAATGTAGCAGTACAGAAAATGACCAACATCTGGTATTAAAGAAACTCTGATATTCTGACACTTTTAAAGCAGAGAACTAATATAATATCATGTGGAATTTCAGTCACATTGATTAAAGGTATTTTACTGTATAGTGAAAAGTCAACTTGCGTGTAAAAGGGTTTTTGGAGATTTTTGAACTGCTGACCTGTCCTCTGGATATCTGATCAGTGGAGGTCTGACACCTGGGACCTTTGCCTATCAGCTGTTTGAGAGGGCACATGTTCTGGCAGTAGCACTGCGGCCATCTCGCAGCTTTCCCTAGGCCAGTGACGTCCCGTTCATCGGTCACATGGCCTAGACGCAGCTCAGCTCTATTGAAGTGAATGGAGCTGAGCTGCAATACCAAGCACAACCACTATACAATGTACGGTGCTATACCTGGTGAGCTGTGAGAAGGCTGCGCCGCTACTGTGAGGCTTAGTTCACACCTGAGCGTTTTACAGCGCGTTCCTACGCGCTGTAAAACGCTCAACAAGGAGAAACCAATGCTTCCCTATGGGAATGGTTCTCACCTGGGCGTTTTACAGCGCGTACGATCGCGCTGTAAAACGCCCGACGCTCACACAAGTACAGGAGCGTTTTTTTGGGCGCTTGTCGCGCGTTCCCGTACATAGACTTTCGGGAACGCGCGACACTGTGTGCACACTTGTCTCTGTATGCGCGCTTGTAAACGCCCGTACAATCGCGCATACAGAGCGCTCCTTTCAGAACGCTCAGGTGTGAACTGAGCCTGAGTGCCTGTGCCTTCTCAAATAGCTGATCGGTTCAAAAATCTCAGAAAACCCCTTAAAAATAGAGGTGCAGATTATTATTTCCATCAAAAAATGATTTCCACAATTAGTATCAATACTACTTATTGTAATAGGTCCCCCAAACACTTCGCTGAAAAACTAAATTCAATCCACTGTATTATCTATATGTCACAATTGCAAAATAGTAAAAACCAAACAGAAAAGCAGAATATACTTCTCTTAAGAGACAGCCATCTCCCCCCCTCCACCTCCTGTCTAATGCTAGTGCACTTGAGCCGGGAAGTCTAGGTTTAGGATGGGGGAGCTGATTTAAGGCTGGATACTGTCTACACAGTGAGCTTGGCCATTTTGTTGACAGGAATCTTGCAATTACCAGTAGTACAAAATAGATACCATAACAGTCCCAGCTGTAGTATCAACAGTACCAGGAGTTGCACGCACATAGTACCAGATGTAGTACCAATAGTACACTCCTAATGGCACAAGCAACTGTAGCTGTACCTCACTTACTGATTACTCTTACAGGGACAGAAGCAGGACATATATACCTTTGTCCCAAAGCCTGTAGTGGGAAGCGGGAAAAAATTTCCAAATGGGGTGGAATTGTACCAAAAAAATGCAATACCGCCATAGTTATCTGTTTTGTTTTTACAATGTTCACTTCTTTCTCCAGGTCAGTAAGATTACAGCAATACCACATTCATATAGTATTTTTTGGTGTGTTTTAATACAAAAAAACTGAAAAAAAAATGATTCTGCCTTATTCTGCCCCCCCCCCCCCCCCATAACTTTTTATAGTTACGTCTACGAAGCTTTGCAATGGCTAGTTTTTTGCAGGATTGCAATCTGTAGTTTATATTAATACCATAGAGCAGGGATACTGTTGAAAAACTACTATTCCCAGCAAACCCTAATAGCTGTAGGCTGTCCAGGCATACTGTGAGTTGTAGTTTTGCAACAGCTGGAGGGCCGCAAGTTGGGCATCCTGCCATAGAGTGTATATGACTTTTTGATACTTTTTATTCAATCTTTTTGGGAAGATCTTTTTTGCTGCAAAAAACCCCGCAAAACTGCCATTTAGTTTTTTTTCACTATACCAGATAAATAAATACATTTATATTTTAATAGTTCGGGCATTTTGGGATGTGGCGGTGATCTTTATTTTTTATTGTTTATGCTCATTATGGGGAAAAGGGGCTGATATGAATTGTTATATATTTTTAAAAACTTCTTTTACTTTATCTGAGGATTATAATAAGTCCCCTTAGGGGACTTGAACATGCGATCGTTAAATCAATGGAGATGTTTGCTTCTCAGGCATCTTTGGCTCTATACTTCTACAAGAACCTCTAGAGCAACACAAATTCAGGCCTCAGGCCAGATCCCTAATTTAAATAAATCAGATGCAAGACTCTACCTCTAAATTCAGCCCCCAGACCAGACAAAACCCTGACTCATACACTTAGGCCTCATGCACACGACCGTGCCGTTTTTTGCGGTCCGCAAACTGTGGATCCGCAAAAAACGGAAGGCAATATAAATGCCTATTCTTGTCCACAAATCGCGGACAAGAATAGGACATATTATATTTTTTTAGCAGGGCCGCGGAACGGAGCCACAGATGCGGACAGCACACGGAGTGCTGTCCCCATCTTTTGCGGCCCTATTGAAATGAATGGGTCCGCATCCGAGCCGCCAAAACGGCGGCTCGGATGCGGACCCAAACAACGGTCGTGTTCATGAGGCCTTAGGCTGTGAGGGAATTTTAAGTCAAATTGATTTGTTTTTGTAGATAAAATGTGCAGCTGAGAAGTAAATGTACCTTCTTCTATATGTAGATGATTTGATTATTGCTCACAGATGTAGATCCAAGGATCTATTCAATCATGAACAGAAGTCAGGAAGGAATTATTTCCCACTTCATGTCAAGGTCTCTGCCATTTGGAATGGTTTTTGCCTTCCTCTGGATCAACTTGGGTTTGTAAGTATTAAATGGTTGAACTTGATAGACTTAAAGGTTTTTTTTTTTGAGATTTTTATGCTATAAAAATATCAGAAATGCCTTTTACGTCTTTTTTTTTTTTCAACCAATTGAATTTAGGTAAAGTTCAGAATTAACATTTTGAAACAAAGAAGTTATTCTCAACCAGAGTGTGAAAATCTCAATGGTCCTGAACCAGCTTGGGATGTCAGAAGCTGAAGGGATCTATCCTATTTTAAATTGGAGAGTGAAGATGATCTGTTACTTAACAATAGTTAAGACAAGCAGTGGGGGCACTTTTATATATAGCAACCACTACTGGCCTTGATAGCACGGCTACAATCGAAATTCTCTGCCAACGTGTAAGTAAGCTAAACCAAAGAGACTGGAACTCAGTTTAAAGAGTCCTTTAATATCTTAGGCACATCAAAACATGAATAGAAAGATATCTGCTGGAGACCCTAAGTCAGCAACTGGTTATCATTCAATTTAGAAGAAAACCCAATTTCTTTGTCCAGCAGACAAGATATGTTTATTGCAGAATCATCCACAGAGGCTTAACATGTCTCTATAGCTAATACCAGCCAAGAAGTGATTTGGTTGAACCAGCTCTTAGAGGATTAAGTGAACCACAACTCGGCCAACTGTGATTTATGAAGACAACCAAAGATGTATTATATTAAACCTGCCAGCAGGAAAATACCAATGTGGTTATTACTGAGGTGTTATACAGTGATATATACCTTATAGGCACTGCTCCTGGATAAACATATGTTCACCTGGTAGACACCTGGGCAGAATAATCCTCTGCTAACAGGTTCATAGGTTTCTCGACAATGCTTAAATTCCTTAGTTAGCATTTTGCCAACGTCGAAAGACAAACAAGATCGCCCCCTTGTGTCCATTATATCACATACATATGAATATGAATTATCCAAATACATTTCTTACATGATTTGAGCTTACATTGCAGCTTGTGTTTAGGAGAAAATCACATGGAACGAAGAGGAATTGAAGACTTTGTGTTATTTTTATGTTCATGCTCTAACATTTATTATTATCTTACTATTCCTGATGGAATAGCCTTATATATTATAATACGTTATGTCAGAAACTTGCCAGTCATTAGCCTTGGAATGCGAAATTGTTCCTGGGCAAATATCCAAATGAAAGAGCGCTGTGTCACAGGAAAACCCAAAGGGCATAATGATGCCTCCCTGAGACATTCCTGGGCACTGAATAAGAATTATGACTGAAAGTCAGCGGTACAAAGTTGAATATTTTGTGCCCTAAATAAGATTATCTTACTATGTACCAGTTAAAGGGACACGAAATCTATACTGCACACCTGAATTCACACATAGTTTTTTTAAATGTTTCCTGAGATTGTTAGAACTGCAATATTATAAGAAAAGATAGCCATGATGATGGGCGCTGACATTTCTGTGGACCTCCTGTCACTCATCCCATTGAGAAGTGTTTCCTCAGTGTAGAAAGGGAAAATCGATTTTATTTAAAATAAACATCGAGTTTAGTGTTCCTTTAAATATGTTATTATAATCCTGCTCTAAAGTTAAACCTCTAACCCCTTCAGCAGCCTGCGATTTTCCGTTTTCATTTATTAATCCTTGCCTTCCTAGAGCCATAACTTTTTTATTTTTCCATTCACATAACCATTTGTCTTTTGCAGTACAAGTTGTACTTTCTAATGGCACCATTTTATATTGCATACAATGTAGTGGAAAGCTGGAAAAAAAATCCAATTGGAAAAAATTTCCATTTAGACATCAATGCAATTTTGGCACAGTTTTGTTTTTACAGTGTTCCCTATGCAGTATAACTGACCTGGTATCTTCATTCGCTGGGTCAGTACGATTCCACGGACATTTTGATTATTTTTCCAAATACTGTGCAGAGCCATAGATTTTGATAAATATTCCACTTCAAAGGGTTTTCTGGGATCAGCATATTGATAAGCTGTTCGAAGGGGCTGCACCTCTTTTTAGTGTTTACCTTGGTCTGATGTTAAAGTGGTGGTGAAGGTTACGCAGGTTTGCTCCATTCAAGTAAACAGAGTCAAGTTGCAATACCCTGTACAGCTGCTACTAAGTAGACACCGCACTCGCCAACGGACCAAGGTGATCATTGAAGAGGCTGCAGCTATCGCACAAGTACCCCAGGGCTCTTCAGACAGCTGATCGGTGGGTTGCCTACAGTTGGACCCCCACCAATCTGATATATGCTGATCTCGGTAAACCTTTTCAAACTGATGTTCATCAAGTATCACCCGGAAATGGGGGAAATCATCATGTCTGTCACTCATTATTTGCCATGTAAGAGTTTTTTTTGTTTAACAAATCAGCAGTTGTCCCAAGGGTGCAAAATTTTATATATGGCTAATAATCCAAACAATGCATTGACTGTTATGGCCACTATATACTGTGAATGATCTCCTCCTGGCGTGGAAGTTTAGTAGGAACAATCTTAAAGGCTTTGCAGATTACATAAATTCTAACTATCACAATTATTATTTTTATTATCCCAATTATTATTACTATTATCACGATTCTATTAACTCTTTTTTGGACATAACTTGGATAGATGACCTTACTAGTGGTAAAATATAAACCAGTCTCTATAGAAGACCCACTTCAGCAACACAATTTTAATTGCTACGAGTTGTCACCCAACTCATACTATTAAAAATGTACCAGTAGGTGGGTTTGCCAAGGCACAAACAGCTTGTTCTACTGACACTGCTTATAACAACAAAAGTATTCTACCCCCCTTACTACACATAGCCAATTTTATAACCAACTCCAGAGATACAAGTTATTGTCTTTTTAGGGAAAAGTAAATAAACCCCATAGGGGAGGTGACTGGACTAGGAGGCTTCTCAGTTGGGAAGCCTTTGGATCCTTATTCTAGATACCAGACACCAGGCATGAACCCTAAATTGAATCTGATGGTTCTGCATTGATAAATGTATTATGTTGTTTCTCTGTTTCTTTCTTTCTTTGAACTTATCCTTCTTTTGTCAAATGTTCTTCTGTTAAAAGATTTTCTAAGATTTTAAGGGTTTTCCAAGATCCGATACCTGGACCCCTACCGATCAACTGTTAGAGAAGCCACTGGTTCTCCTGTGAGCGCCACGGCCTTTACTCTACTCACCAAGCACAGTGCCGTACATTGTATACTGTTTTTTGGCCTGTGTCCATCGCTGCCCTGCCAATTTTATTAGGAACATTATTCATACAACTACTACAACTCCCATTTTTGCCACCACCACCACTCCCCTCCTCTCTTTGCTATGTGTGCAGTTGCATAGCTGCTTCCTCTCTTTGCTATGTGTGCAATTGCATAGCTTCTTCTAATTGTTAGCTTCTGCTATAAATGCTGTGTTGCCCTCTTACTCCTTACCTGAGCTTAGCTTCCTAGTTTACTAGTTACCAGTGAAGGTGTGCTATTCTGATTGTCTGCCTGTGTACTGACCTTCTGCCTGTTAACCGACTGTTATACTACACTGCAGTATCATTTTGATTTTACCACTTTGTGCCATCTATATGTGGTGAGCAGGTATGTTGTTGTGCATACTAGTTTTATATATTTTTCCTTCCTGGGGTACAGAAGTATACCTGAGCAACCATATACAGTATACTACCATTGGCATTATCATGCAGAGAGCTGCCCACCATTGTTGCAACTTTTACATGTTTCTGGGAAATTATTTATTTTCTTTCCTTTTTTAATTAGTTTTAAACATTTTTGTGCTTTTCTACTTTCTATATTCAATTGGGGATTTGAATTTCGAAAAGCTTAATCGCTAACATAATACACTTCTGTATTGCAACATACTATGTTATGCCTTTCAGTGTAACGCTGGCAGGCATCCTGCGAGGCTTCTTACAGTGCCTTAATAGATATATAAAGATGACATCTTCATCTTCAGTAGGCCACCAGCTGCCATGAAAATCCATAGGCAACCTGTAGTCATGTTCCAGCGGTGCCAATAGTGTTGATAACTTCTCCGTCAAATCACTTAGATGAATCAGTCAGTAGCAGCAAGAGCTGTAATTGGCATTATCTCCAATCTTGGCTTATAAACCAGTGCCAAGAATATTTAGAACCCAAGGGTACCCTTGCTACAATCAACCTGTAAGAGTGATATAAGCATTTATAACCTCTGACTGGCAGGAAATACAAGGAAACATAATAAGCAAAAGGAATGCGATTTGCGCAATACTTTTTAGAAGTCTATTGTAAAAACGTGTATTAACAAATCCCTACGAAACTCATAAACTTACATTCAAACATATATTCATATTTGATATCATATTTGTTCCATAAGTCAGGAATTTCTGTGTCTAGGATGATCCGTAATCAGTGACTCACTCACAGTATGCGCTTCTTTCCTTTATTTTGCTATCACAGAGAAACCAGCTCTAAAACTTAATCTTATTCAATAATAAGAAAATAAATGAAAGCCATAAATTATTATGATAGCACATAAGTAGGTTCCCACCATGTTTGAAGTATTTGGACCATGTGTATATCACACATGGGGTTTCCGTGCTCAAGCACCAGGGCAGGCAACGATAAACTGTCCATCATAACAAAAACATGCACACAACCTTGCTTGTTAGATAGCTTTATATGTTGGTTTAGTATGGTGTAGAGATGAGTGAATCCATTCGTAAGAATCAATCCACCTCATCAAGAAAGGTTCTGCACTTGTGACAGGGTGTCCAAAAAGCGAGGACGCTCCCCCTGCCGCTTGATTGACAGGGTCAGACATCTATGCAGTGATATCATTGGGCTTGCTGATCTGAGTAGGAGGTTGCACAGATTGAGGGATGATCCCTGGCCTCTGCGCTCTTCTACTCAGCCCAGCATACACAATTATGTCACTGCATTGCACTAGTGTTGAGCGCGAATATTCGTATTGCGAATATCGGCACTTCGAGAATTCGCGAATATTTAGAATATAGCGCTATATATTTGTAGTCTTGAATATTAGTGTTTTTTTCTAAACAGTACACATGATCCCTCCTGCTTCTAGCTTGTGGGCCAATGAGAAGGCTGCAATATCTTTGTCAGAGCTTAGCACTATCCCTAGCAACCGATAGGAAAGTTGCCTACCCCTTTAGTATATAAGAACCTTGGTTGAACTAACTTGAAGGAAGTTTGTCTTTTTTCAACCGTATTAACTATGTAACTATGTAACTATGTTATCTCCCCACAGCCGTTTTCTGCTGTTTTTTTTGCAGTTCTGAGCGAGAGAGAGAGAGAGAGAGAGGAGTGTGATTTCTGTACTTTGCTGAATTGCTGTGTCATATTACATTTGATACCTCATATATATAATCCAGATAGTTAGTGGTAGATAATGTAGGTTAGTTAGTGAATAGTGTAGCTGATAGGTTCCAGTGTAGGGTGTTAGGTAGATTAGTTAGTTAGTTAGCTCAGATAGTTAGTGGTAGATAATGTAGGTTAGTTAGTGAATAGTGTAGATGAGTCTGGTGACCCTAGTAAGGTCTACCCTGGTGCAGTCCACTGAGTATACTGGCCGGTAAGTCGGGGTGATGTGCATCCACGGAGACTTAAAAGACTACCCGACCGCGCTGGTGTCTCTAAACACGGTGGCCGGTAGATGGACCCACGAGGCGCCACAAATCTACATTATGAACTTATAATAGGGAGAGACTTCCCAGCACTGTGGCATGCTATGAGAGTGACTGATACCCATGAGACAGGGGTAACCCTAGCAGAGTGGCCCGGCTCAGGGGGAGACCAGAACCCTGGGAACCTGAGACCAAAGGGCCAGCGGTAGGGGTGACAGCCACTTCAGTGGAAGAGGGGGAGACAACCCCGCTAAGTGTGATGGTGAGAGACGTGGAGGACTTGCCGCCGGGTCCTGAATTGGCAGACCTCAATGTCTCCGGGGATAATTTTGGTAACGCCCGTCGGGAACCAACCTGGGAAAATGTGTTAATAGTAGATGGTGAACCACAACAACCTGGGGCTGAGTCAGTGTTTCCCCGTTTTGTGGTTCATCAAGATATGTTGTATCAGGTAAACCAACTACGGGGTGAGCCTATTGAGGGCATCAAGACATCTTAGTCATTCTAGACTTTGTCACTTGGTACCCGGAAGCGGTGCCACTGCGACATACCTCGGCTAAACTCATAGCTAAGGAGTTAATGAAGATGTTTTCCAGAGTAGGACTACCTAAAGAGGTTCTGACCGACCAAGGGACCCCTTTTATGTCCAATGTCATGAGAAAACTCTAAGTTGCTGCACATAAAACAACTACGGACGTCCGTTTACCATCCACAAACGGACGGTCTGGTAGAACGGTTTAACCAAATATTAAAAAATATGTTGAAAAAGGTAGTGTCTAAAGATGTGAGGGACTAGGAGCTCCTTCTGCCATACCTCATGTTTGCAGTGCGAGAGGTACCCCAGGCCTCTACTGGGTTCTTGCCCTTCGAACTGCTATATGGCAGACACCCTCACGGTCTCTTGGACGTTGCCAAAGAGGCGTGGGAACAACAACCCACTCCACATAAAAGTGTCATTGAGTACGTTACCCAGATGCAAGATTGGATAGAGAAAGTGTTGCCTCTTGTTAGGGAGCATAAGGAGGGAGCTCAGCAAGCCCAGAGTCGGGTCCGGATCTTTAACCCGGGTGATCGGGTTTTGGTTCTGGTGCCGAGCATGGACAGAAAGTTCCTGGCTAGGTGGCAGGGGCCCTATTAGGTAATCGAGAAAATTGGAGATGTAAACTACAAGGTACACCATGCCTCTATGGCAACTTTTTTAGTTGGTCATGAAGTTCCAACAACTCCTGCATCCGTATGAGGTGCAGCGCCTCCATCTTCTGCATCTGCTTGCACATCAGCCTCCGCATCTTGTGCATGCCGGCTTCATGCTCCTGCTGCATCTGCATCATTTTTATTTTTTTATTAATCAGTACTGTTAGGATAAATAAAAAAAAGAAAATTACTTGCAATTCTGATTAAGTGGCATGGATACAGAATTATATTGCTATGTGCACATATTTACCCTCCTTCTGGGTGCTGATGACATCCTCCTCCTCTTCATCGTCATCAGGACCGGGGAAGGAGAATCTGCTGCTGGGAGGGTCCAGCTTCTTCCACCTCCACCTCTTCGCCCACATCAGGTGGGGCTGGCACCTCATGATGCTGCTGCTGGGAAGGTCCGGCCTGCTCTCCCTCCTCCTCGGCGGACAACACCAGCACCTCCAGATCCTCTGTCAAAGGCCTGCTGCGGATGGAGGGAACGGGAACCCATGTAATCATACAATGTTCAATATTTAGAGTAGTACTAGTGTTGAGCACAAATATTCAAATAGCAAATTTTTATTGGGAATATTGCCACTTTGAGAATTCGCGAATATATGACGAATATTCGACAAAATATTTGTGAAATATCACGAATTCGAATATAGCCCCTGCCACTCATCACTATTCATAACAAATGCAAATTAAGTGTGGGATGTATCTAATGTAATGATGGACGGGGCCTTTTACTGGAATACATAATGATGATTGCAGTTTATGTATATACACACACACATATATATATTTATGTGTGTGTGAAACGCACAAAATCACCCGGTTACATCATATATCTGTACCTCGCTGTGTGTATAAATATATACAGTGGATATAAAAAGTCTACACACCCCTGTTAAACTGTCAGGTTTGTGTGATGTAAAAAAAATGAGACAAAGATAAATCATTTCAGAACTTTTTCCACCTTTAATGTGTACAACTCAATTGAAAAACAAACTGAAATCTTTTAGGTATAGGGAAGAAAAAATATAAAAATAAAATAATATGGTTGCATAAGTGTGCACACCCTTAAACTAATACTTTGTTGAAGCACCTTTTGATTTTATTACAGCACTTAGTCTTTTTGGGTATGAGTCTATCAGCATGGCACATTTTGACTTGGCAAAATTTGCCCACTCTTCTTGGCAAAAACACTCCAAATCTGTCAGATTGCAATGGCATCTCCTGTGCACATCCCTCTTCAGATCACCCCACAGATTTTCAATCAGATTCAGGTCTGGGCCATTCCAAAACTTTCATCTTCTTCTGGTGAAGCCATTCCTTTGTTGATTTGAATGTATGCTTTGGGTTGTTGTCATGCTGAAAGATGAAGTTCCTCTTCATGTTCAGCTTTCTAGCAGAAGCCTGAAGGTTTTGTGCCAATATTGACTGGTATTTGAAACTGTTCATAATTCCCTCTAGCTTAACTAAGGCCCCAGTTCCAGCTGAAGAAAAACAGCCCCAAAGCATAATGCTGCCACCACCATGCTTCACTGTGGGTATGGTGTTCTTTTGGTAATGTGCAGTGTTGTTTTTGCACCGATCATATCTTTTGGAATTATGGCCAAAAAGTTCAACCTTGGTTTCATCAGACCATAACACCTTTTCCTACATGCTTTTGGGAGACTTCAGATGTGTTTTTGCAAAATGTAGCCTGGGTTAGATGTTTTTCTTTGTAAGAAAAGGCTTTCGTCTTGCCACTCTACCCCATAGCCCAGACATATGAAGAATACGGGAGATTGTTGTCACATGTACCACACAGCCAGTACTTGCCAGATATTCCTGCAGCTCCTTTAATGTTGCTGTAGGCCTCTTGGTAGCCTCCCAGACCAGTTTTCTTCTCGTCTTTTCATCAATTTTGGAGGGACGTCCAGTTCTTGGTAATGTCATTGTTGTGACATATTTTCTCCACTTGATGATGACTGTCTTCACTGTGTTCCATGGTGTATCTAATGCCTTGGAAATTCTTTTGTACCCTTCTCCTGACTGATACCTTATAACAATGAGATCCCTCTGATGCTTTGGAAGCTCTCTGTGGACCATGGCTTTTGCTGTGGGATGCGACTAAGAAAATTTCAGGAAAGATCAACTAGAGCAGCTGAACTTTATTTGGGGTTAATCAGAAGCACTTTAAATGATGGCAGGTGTATGCTGACTCCTATTTAACATGATTTTGAATGTGATTGCTTAATTCCGAACAGAGCTACATCCCCAGTTATAAGAGGGTGTGCACACTTATGCAACCACATTATTTTAGTTTTTTTTCTTCCCTCCACCTAAAAGATTCCAGTTTGTTTTTCAATCGAGTGGTACGGTTTATAGGTCACATTAAAGGTGTAAAAAGTTCTAAAATGATTTATCTTTGTGTCATTTTTTTTACAGCACAGAAACCTGACATTTTAACAGGGGTGTGTAGACTTTTTATATCCACTGTATGTGTCTGTACACGAGACGTCACTGTCCTGGCCACGCTCCCCTGCACTGCCGTCTGCTGCTGCTGTCTGCTCTCTCCCTGCATTCAGTTATCTATTTGGACTAGTATTTATGTACTGTCATATCAGATAGACACAGGATGTGCATTGGCTGTAAAATATATATATATATATATATATATATATATATATATATACTACATCCTGTTATAAACCATCCATATCTCAGTTGTTTATGGCTGGCAAGATGAAATATTGTTTCTAATATGATTTTGTGCATACCATCTGTTACCTGAAAAATCTAAGGTGTGTATGTGTCATGTGCTTGCCATAAAATCTACAGTATTTGAGGCTAACAGGAAAAAGTCTTAAACACTGAGTGTAAAGTGGCTGCTATGAGATAAAGTACATGACATGTGATCATACACAAGTTGCAGGTTTGTACTCTGCATTTTCATGTTGACATAGCAATGGCATACCTCCAAATTTTTTAAAATTGCAAAGGGGGACAATATATGACAGCACTTATCACGGCAATTTTTATCATACTAGGCCACGCCTCTAATTCCGCCCAAAGTATAATTACTGACTCCATCAGAACTGCAGCAGCTGGGGATCGGTTAGGTGAGTCTAAATTCCTTTAGTTTTTTATACCATGTGGAGCATAATAGATATTTTCAGGTTTAAATTGCACCAAATAATGAAGTTATGGTCTAATATACAGGTGGAAACCATACAAATAGTTTAGTAAGGAGCAATTTAGTAAATGTATTAATGCACATTTATGCATTAATTCCCCAGGTCAAAAGAGGGACATTTAAGGATCAAAGAGGGACAGAGGAACTTGGGTCAAAAAGAGGGACTGTCCCTCCAAAAGAGGGACACATGCAATGGTCACCAATTTAGATTTTAAGAAAACAAAATTCACTTTAACCCTTTAAAGACCAAGCCTGTTTTGGCCTTAAAGTAAACCTGTCAAAGATGGTGCTATAATTTACATGGACTCAGCTGTTTAAGAAGGCAGCGGTGCTCCTGTGAGTGTCATGACCTTCTCACTGCTCACCAAGCACAGAGCCGTACATTGTATAGCGCAGGGGTAGGCAACCTCCGGCTCCCAGCTGTTGTGAAACTACAACTCCCAGTATGCATACTTGCTCTGCTCTTCTAAGAACTCTCATAGAAATGAATGGAGCATGCTGGGAATTGTAGTTTCACAACAGCTGGGAGCCGGAGGTTGCCTACCCCTGGTATAGCGGCTGTGCTTGGTATCGCACTCAGCCCCATTCACTTCTATGGAGCTGAGCTGTTCCTAGGCCACGTGAACGATCACCGTGACATCACTGGCTTAGGAAAAGCAGAGAGAAGGCCATGCCGCTCACAGGAGCGCCAATGCCTTCTCAAACAGCTGATCTGCGGTGGTCCCAGGTGTCAGACCCCCAACGATCACACATTAATGATCTATCTGAGGATAGGTCATCTGGATAAAAATCTCGGAAAACCTCTAAACATGCAGTTACAGTCTCTCTATTGCAGCACAGAGCTTGGCAGTTATGCCCAGAATCATAGGGCACAGAGCTTGGTGGTTGCACACAGAATCAAAAGGCACAGAGCTTGGTGGTTATACCCAGAATCATAAGGCACAGAGCTTGCTGGTTACACACAGAACCATAAGATACAGAGGTTGGTGGTTATACCCAGAATCATAAGGCACAGAGCTTGCTGGTTACACACAGAACCATAAGATACAGAGTTTGGTGGTTATACCCAGAATCATAAGGCACAGAGCTTGGTGGTTAGACACAGAATCATAAGGCAGTGAGTTTGGTGGTTACTAGTAGCAACAGAATATTCTCTATGTGTGGTTTACTAAATAAATCCACTGGCGGTTGCCAACAGTAATGGAGCAGTCTTTGCTGAGGCCACTGCCGTCTCACGGTACACTTGTCAGGGCCACTACTCACAGTACACATTCAGCAGGCAGCTGCAGTGCATAGTGCGATGGTAGGGTTACAAGCTCTAGGCACTGCTCCCTTCAGAGAATCAGGTTCAGGATTACAGTCTTACACTCTCCAGGCTTAGGGTCCATTCACACATCCGTAGTGTATTGCGGATCCACAATACACCCGGCCGGCACCCCCGGGTGTATTGTGGATCCGCAATACACTACGGATTGGGGGCGCGCTCTGGAAATGCGGATGCGGACAGCACACTGTTTGCTGTCCACATCTCTTCCGGCCCCATAGAGAATGAATGGGTCCGCACCCGTTCCACACAATTGCGGAACGGATGCGGACCCATTCTACGGACGTGTGAATGCATAATTGCGGAACGGATGCGGACCAATTCTACGGACATGTGAATGGACCCTTAAAGGGCATCTGTCAGCAGATTTGTACCTATAAAACTGGCTGACCTGTTACATGTGCACTTGGCAGCTGAAGGCATCTGTGTTGCTACCATGTTCATATGTGCCCACATTGCTGATGAAATTGTAGTATATCTAAATGAGCCTATAGGAGTCTTTGCCTTTCAGTATCCGGTGCAGGGGCAGTAGAGCAATGAAGCTCGCAGAACAGAAGAGAACTGCCGGCGAGCCTCTTTCCAGTACTGCATCTGTGCCAGACACTAAAGCGCATGACACAACGCGAAACATCAGAAGTCAGGGCCAGGCATAATGACGTTTACACTGCCTGACCCTGTCAATCAACATGCAGAGCCTCTAGGTGTAATGGCAACACCCCCATTGCTCCTAGAAGCTCATTGCTTCATTTTCCTCAGCAATTTTCTCACAGATCTTCTTAGTGCTAACTAGTGGCAGGTACGCCTTGGCTCAGCAGCACTTCATACACTCGCTAACTAACCACAAAGCGTTCTAGCGCCTCCTGTTTATGACCTGGCCGCATGTAGAACACAATCCATGTGGCTTTCCAGCGCCTATATGTGTGACCCTTGCAATGTGCCTACTGCTATGGTCATAAAGGTACAGTATTGCACTCTGTGGTAGACTTCACATACAATACCTGTCAAGAACAACTTGCATAACATTATATTACACAGTATATACAGCCTAGTCTAATACGGCCTCCAAATGCCCTCGTTCATTGGGCAATTGTGATTTTTAAGCATGCTGCGGAAGATCATGCTGTGTAATAGCGATCTGCTGCCGACACACCGCTGCCCTGCATGGGGACGAGCGATGGCATAGCGGTCACACCTCCCCATGCCACAGAGGACATCGCTGCATGTAATAACATTGGTGTCCTCCACTACTATGTGACGATTGCTGAGAGGTAATGCTTCTCTCCGGACAATCGCCTGCAGCATTGGGGTGTCTAATACGCCCTGTAGGCAGATTTCACACAGTCAGTGTTTGATCAGTGATTTCCATCAGTGATTGTGAGCCAAAACCAGGTGTGGGGGCTACACAGAGATAAGGTATAAGGGAAGGATCTGCACCTGTTCTGTTTTTGACCCACATTTGGTTCTTGGCTCACAATCACTGATTGAAATCATGGACCAAACACTGACTGTATGAAAGTTGGCTTAGGCTACTTTCACACTTGCGGCAGAGTGATCAGGCAAGCACGTATGCCAACTGATGGCATTTGTAAGACTGATCAGGATCCTGATCAGTCTTAAAAATGCCTGATCAGTCAGAAAAATGCATTGAAATGCCGGATTCGTCTTTCCGGATGCCGGATCCGGCATTTATTTTTTTCACCTTTTTTTCGGTCTGCGCATGCGGATTCGGCATTCCGGCACTAATACATTCCTATGAAAAAAAATTTAGGCATTTAGGCAAGTCTTCAGTTTTTTTCGCCTGAGATAATACCGTAGCATGCTACAGTTTTCTCTTTTGCCTGATCAGTCAAAATGACTGAACGGAAGACATCCTTATGCATCCTGAACAGATTACTCTCCATTCAGAATGCATAGGGATATGCCTGATCAGTTCTTTTCCGGTATTGAGCCCTTTTGACGGAACTCAGTGCTGGAAAAGAAAACCGCTAGTGTGAAAGTACCCTTACAAGTTGTACTCAATCTGCTCAGCTCCTCCTTTCACTTTGTACTGCATTTCCGTTTTCACAGGTTCTTTTTAACCACCTCCGGACCGCCTAACGCAGGATTGCGTTCCGGAGGTGGCAGCGCTGCGCAGAGTCACGCATATACGCGTCATCTCGCGAGACGCGAGATTTCGCTCAAAGCCGGCCCGCTCATGCGCATCGCGGGCCGGCAAAATTAAAAGAAGTATTTCGTCACCAGCCTGCCAGCAACGATCATTGGCTGGCAGGCTGGCGATTTTCAAAAAATCCAATCCAAAGTCATATAACAGATCATATTAGTAAATATGATCTGTTATATGGCTTGTCTGCTCCTGTGCTGGTCCTTTTCGTCGGTTGGATCCAGCACAGGAGCAGACTGAACTGTGAGTACACCAACACTACACCTTAGCCCCAGATCACCCACCTGCACCCCAATTAGCCCTTTGATCACCCCTTTGATCGCCCCTGTCAATCACTAGTGAAAGGAAAAAAAGTGATCAGTGTAAACTGTCACTTTTTTTTTTTCACTGGTATTGGCTGTTAGGTTTTAGGGATAGTTTAGGCCCCTTGGTTAGGTAGTTAGCGTCAGTTAGCGCCCACCGCACCGCAGTCACTTTTATTCGCTGTTTAGCGTATCGCTAATCAGCATTTGTACTTTTATAGTATCTGTAAGTGATCAAAACTGATCACGGTCAGATCTATAATAGTATTAGTGTCACTTTAGTTTGCCCTCCACCCAAAACGCAGTGTTTGCCCGATCAGGCCTGATCGGTCGCCCACACGTGCGTTCACCCACGCCCGCCCCACCGCAGTGACAAAAAATATATATTTTTTGATCACTGCACATTCATTTTACACGCACTGCGGCGATAAAAAAATCAGTTTTGATATTTTTTATCAACCGCAGCAGCCTCCGGTACTTCGCTAGCCTCCCCTTTGTAAGACAGGTTTGCTTTTTTTTTGGGTAGTCTCAGGGAATACCCCTAAATTTAGTAGTCCAAAATGTCAAACAGGGGGTATTCTTCTGAAGAGGCCTACAGGATTCTGACCCAGTCGGATGAGGAGTGGGAACCCTCATCTGACGAATCTAGCGGGTCAGAATATGAACCTGTGGAAAGCAGTGGCTCTCTGACCCAAAGTTCGGACGAGGAGGTGGAGGTCCCTGGCAGCACCAGGCGTACCCGGCCCCATGTCGCTAGACCACAGGTTACGCAGGATCCGCTTCAAGAGCAGCAGAGTGGGGCTGTCGCTGCCGGATCACGTGGTGAGGCATACACCAGCAGCGCAGCCCTTCCTGGACCTAGTACCAGCACTGCCGTACAACCTGGTGAAGTAGCGAGCACCAGAAGGGTAGTTGAAGCTGGTACGGTGGCACGTGCACTAGTTACCCCGTCGCAGCCACCGCACAGACAGGCCCGTAGAGCCCCTAGAGTCCCTGAGGTGCTGGCAAATCCTGATTGGCAGTCACCAACTTCAGCCGCACCAGTAGTTCCCCCTTTCACCGCCCAGTCTGGAGTTCGGGTTGAGACGGCTCAAATCGGTTCAGCCCTGGGATTTTTTGAGCTGTTCTTGACTGCGGAGCTCTTGGACTTAGTCGTGGCAGAGACCAACCAGTATGCCACACAATTTATAACCGCAAACCCGGGAAGCTATTATGCCCAGCCTTTCCGGTGGAAACCAGTCCAAGTTTCCGAACTTAAAATTTTTTTGGGCCTTCTCCTCAACATGGGCCTGACAAAAAAGCATGAATTGCGGTCATATTGGTCAACGCACCCAATTCATCACATGCCCATGTTCTCTGCTGCTATGTCCAGGACACGATTTGAGACCATCCTCCGTTTTCTGCATTTTAGCGACAACACCACCTCCCGTCCCAGAGGCCACCCTGCTTTTGACCGGCTCCACAAAATTCGGCCCCTCATAGACCATTTCAACCTGAAATTTGCAGATTTGTATACCCCTGAGCAAAACATCTGCGTAGACGAGTCCCTAATACATTTTACCGGGCGCCTTGGCTTCAAACAATACATCCCAAGCAAGCGTGCCCGGTATGGGGTCAAATTGTATAAGCTCTGTGAAAGGGCCACAGGCTATACCCACAAATTTCGGATCTATGAGGGAAAAGATCAGACCCTGGAGCCGGTCGGTTGCCCTGACTACCTGGGGAGCAGTGGGAAGACAGTCTGGGACTTGGTGTCACCCTTATTCGGCAAGGGGTACCATCTTTATGTGGACAATTTCTACACAAGTGTGGCCCTCTTTAGGCATTTGTTTCTAGAACGGATTTGCGCCTGTGGCACCGCGCGAACTAGTCACGTGGGCTTCCCCCAACGGCTTGTAACCACCCGTCTTGCAAGGGGGCAGAGGGCTGCCTTGTGTAACGAAGAACTGCTCGCGGTGAAATGGAGAGACAAGCGTGACGTTTACATGCTCTCCTCCATTCACGCAGACACGACAATCCAAATTGAGCGAGCAACCCGTGTCATTGAAAAGCCCCTCTGTGTCCACGACTATAATGCGCTCATGGGAGGGGTGGACTTCAATGACCAGATGTTGTCTCCGTATTTAGTTTCCCGCAGAACCAGACGCTGGTATAAGAAGGTGTCTGTATATTTGATTCAATTGGCGCTGTACAATAGTTTTGTTCTCTACAGTAAGGCTGGGAGAACAGGATCCTTCCTCAAATTCCAGGAAGAGATCATCGAGAACCTCCTTTACCCAGGAGGTTCCGTGGCCCCATCCACCAGTGTAGTTAGCCGTCTACACGAGCGACATTTCCCCAGTGTCGTTCCTGGTACCTCAACCCAACCGTCACCCCGAAAAAGATGTTGTGTCTGTAGCAGGAGTGGAATAAGGCGTGACACCCGCTATTTCTGTCCTGACTGTGCTGACCACCCTGCCCTATGCTATGGAGAGTGTTTCCGGAAGTACCACACACAGGTACACCTAGCATAGGGATCACATCTCACCAGGACAGGCACACAGGGCTATTAGGGCCCATTCACTCACAGCTGCTGCAAACCTCTCCTTTCACCTGGGATAAAGTGCATAACGTACTTCGCCACATCTTTGGGCGATTTGCGCTTTGCACATTGTCCCATGGGGAAGGAGAGGTTTGTTCTATAAAGGTAAAAAAAACTAAACAAAAAAAAAAATACCGGTAAGTAAAAAAGTTAAACGTTCAGTTAAAAAAAGTTAAAAAAAAGTTTCTATGTTCTGTTCAACAGTTAATAAAGTTATTGCTTTGCGGCCTGGTTTTTTCTTTTTTGTTTTGTTTTTTTTACCTTTCAGGTGGACCAACCGATCGACTAGCTGCAGCACTGATGTGCATTCGGACAGAAGCATGCAGTGTATGCGGCGCTGCAAGACGAGATTTCTCCTCTGCAGTAAAAGATACGTTTGCCGAGGCATATGAGCTGAGGAGGTGGCGGTGTTCATATACTTTGGCAAACACTTTGTATATATATAAAAAAAAATCCCGGCAATGATTTATTCATCCACATCGATTGATGTGAATGGAAAAATCTGGTTTGCCAGGGCATACGAGCTGAAGTGGGTATGGATGTTGGGCGGAGCTCCTATGTCCTGGCAGACGCCTTTCCCCCCTCCTTTTTCTTTTTTTGGCAGAGATTTTTTCATCCACATTGATCGATGCGAATGAAGAAATCTGTGCCGTTCATTTTTTTCTTTCAGCCCAGAGGCTGAACGGAAAAAAAAAATCTCATTACCCGTATGCTCAATATAAGGAGAATAGCAGAAACTCCTAATGCTGGGCATACATGTAATGATTGCGGAGACCCTCAAATGCCAGGGCAGTACAAACACCCCACAAATAACACCATTTTGGAAAGAAGACACCCCAAGGTATTCGCTGAGGGGCATATTGAGTCCATGAAAGATTGAAATTTTTGTCCCAAGTTAGCGGAAAGGGAGACTTTGTGAGAACAAAATCAAAAAAATCAATTTCCGCTAACTTGTGCCAAAATTTTTTTTTTTCAATGAACTCGCCATGCCCCTCATTGAATACCTTGGGGTGTCTTCTTTCCAAAATGGGGTCACATGTGGGGTATTTATACTGCCCTGGCATTTTAGGGGCCCCAAAGCGTGAGAAGAAGTCTGGTATCCAAATGTCTAAAAATGCCCTCCTAAAAGGAATTTGGGCCCCTTTGCCCACCTAGGCTGCAAAAAAGTGTCACACATCTGGTATCTCCGTACTCAGGAGAAGTTGAGGAATGTGTTTTGGGGTGTCTTTTTACATATACCCATGCTGGGTGAGAGAAATATCTTGGTCAAATGCCAACTTTGTATAAAAAAATGGGAAAAGTTGTCTTTTGCCAAGATATTTCTCTCACCCAGCATGGGTATATGTAAAATGACACCACAAAACACATTCCCCACCTTCTCCTGAGTACGGAGATACCAGATGTGTGACACTTTTTTGCAGCCTAGGTGGGCAAAGGGGCCCACATTCCAAAGAGCACCTTTCGGATTTCACAGGTCATTTACCTACTTACCACACATTAGGGCCCCTGGAAAATGCCAGGGCAGTATAACTACCCCACAAGTGACCCCATTTTGGAAAGAAGATACCCCAAGGTATTCCGTGAGGGGAATGGCAAGTTCCTAGAATTTTTTATTTTTTGTCACAAGTTAGTGGAAAATGATGATTTTTTTTTTTTTTTTTCATACAAAGTCTCATATCCCACTAACTTGTGAAAAAAAATAAAAACTTCCATGAACTCACTATGCCCATCAGCGAATACCTTGGGGTCTCTTCTTTCCAAAATGGGGTCACTTGTGGGGTAGTTATACTGCCCTGGCATTCTAGGGGCCCAAATGTGTGGTAAGGAGTTTGAAATCAAATTCTGTAAAAAATGACCTGTGAAATCCGAAAGGTGCTCTTTGGAATATGGGCCCCTTTGCCCACCTAGGCTGCAAAAAAGTGTCACACATCTGGTATCTCCGTACTCAGGAGAAGGTGGGGAATGTGTTTTGGGGTGTCATTTTACATATACCCATGCTGGGTGAGAGAAATATCTTGGCAAAAGACAACTTTTCCCATTTTTTTATACAAAGTTGGCATTTGACCAAGATATTTATCTCACCCAGCATGGGTATATGTAAAAAGACACCCCAAAACACATTCCTCAACTTCTCCTGAGTACGGAGATACCAGATGTGTGACACTTTTTTGCAGCCTAGGTGGGCAAAGGGGCCCACATTCCAAAGAGCACCTTTCGGATTTCACAGGTCATTTTTTACTGAATTTGATTTCAAACTCCTTACCACACATTTGGGCCCCTAGAATGCCAGGGCAGTATAACTACCCCACAAGTGACCCCATTTTGGAAAGAAGAGACCCCAAGGTATTCGCTGATGGGCATAGTGAGTTCATGGAAGTTTTTATTTTTTGTCACAAGTTAGTGGAATATGAGACTTTGTATGAAAAAAAAAAAAAAAAAAAATCATCATTTTCCACTAACTTGTGACAAAAAATAAAAAATTCTAGGAACTCGCCATGCCCCTCACGGAATACCTTGGGGTGTCTTCTTTCCAAAATGCGTCACTTGTGGGGTAGTTATACTGCCCTGGCATTCTAGGGGCCCAAATGTGTGGTAAGGAGTTTGAAATCAAATTCTGCAAAAAATGACCTGTGAAATCCGAAAGGTGCTCTTTGAAATATGGGCCCCTTTGCCCACCTAGGCTGCAAAAAAGTGTCACACATCTGGTATCTCCGTACTCAGGAGAAGTTGGGGAATGTGTTTTGGGGTGTCTTTTTACATATACCCATGCTGGGTGAGATAAATATCTTGGTCAAATGCCAACTTTGTATAAAAAAATGGGAAAAGTTGTCTTTTGCCAAGATATTTCTCTCACCCAGCATGGGTATATGTAAAATGACACCCCAAAACACATTCCCCACCTTCTCCTGAGTACGGAGATACCAGATGTGTGACACTTTTTTGCAGCCTAGGTGGGCAAAGGGGCCTATATTCCAAAGAGCACCTTTCGGATTTCACAGGTCATTTTTTACAGAATTTGATTTCAAACTCCTTACCACACATTTGGGCCCCTAGAATGCCAGGGCAATATAACTACCCCACAAGTGACCCCATTTTGGAAAGAAGAGACCCCAAGGTATTCGCTGATGGGCATAGTGAGTTCATGGAACTTTTTATTTTTTGTCACAAGTTAGTGGAATATGAGACTTTGTAAGAAAAAAAAAAAAAATCATCATTTTCCGCTAACTTGTGACAAAAAATAAAAAGTTCTATGAACTCACTATGCCCATCAGCGAATACCTTAGGGTGTGTACTTTCCGAAATGGGGTCATTTGTGGGGTGTTTGTACTGTCTGGGCATTGTAGAACCTCAGGAAACATGACAGGTGCTCAGAAAGTCAGAGCTGCTTCAAAAAGCGGAAATTCACATTTTTGTACCATAGTTTGTAAACGCTATAACTTTTACCCAAACCATTTTTTTTTTACCCAAACATTTTTTTTTTATCAAAGACATGTAGAACAATAAATTTAGAGCAAAATTTATATATGGATGTAGTTTTTTTTGCAAAATTTGACAACTGAAAGTGAAAAATTTCATTTTTTTGCAAGAAAATCGTTAAATTTCGATTAATAACAAAAAAAGTAAAAATGTCAGCAGCAAAGAAATACCACCAAATGAAAGCTCTATTAGTGAGAAGAAAAGGAGGTAAAATTCATTTGGGTGGTAAGTTGCATGACCGAGCAATAAATGGTGAAAGTAGTGTAGGTCAGAAGTGTAAAAAGTGGCCTGGTCTTTCAGGGTGTTTAAGCTAGGGGGGCTGAGGTGGTTAAAGGGCTTATCCCACAAAAAGTATTAGTATGCAATGAATAGGGTATTGCAAATGAAGTATAATTGCAATATACATGCAGTAAAAATATTGAGCCTCATTTATCAAAATTGTCTAAAAAAAACTGCCTTTGTTGTGCATAGCAACCAATCACAGTTCAGATTTCAGTTTACAAGAGCAAGGTAAGAAATAAAAGCTGCTCGTTGGTTGCTATGGGCAAGAAATAAAGAGAATTCATCTTTTAGACCGTTTCATCAATCTGCCCCATTGGTTTTTCTCTTATGTACCCCATTTTATGAACTATAAGAAGCAACTTTTGGCAAGAAAAAATCTTCCTAAAAAGTGCTTGTGTCTTATAGTCCACAGACAGGGAGGTCCAGCAGTGCCAGACCTCTCTGACTGATATAGCAGGGCATTCATACAGCGCTTTGCCCAATCAATGAGAGAGATGTGCGTCTGCCCCAAGCTGCCAGATGAAAGCTCTGTACTGCAAGGACCTTCCATGATGTCACTAGTAGGCGGAGCCAGATGGGAAGTGCAGGAAAATGAGTAAAGATGTACCCTATGTCTGTGTGTGTTGTAGCATAGCTGTCTTTGTGTGCATGTAGTACAGATATGTTTGTTGTGTGCATGTAGCAGGACTGTGTTGTGTGCATATAGCAGTGCTGTTTTTGTTGTTTGCATGCAGTAGTGCTGTGTTTGTTGTGTGCATGTATATACACTGCTCAAAAAAATAAAGGGAACACTTAAACAACACAATGTAACTCCAAGTCAATCACACTTCTGTGAAATCAAACTGTCCACTTAGGAAGCAACACTGAGTGACAATCAATTTCACATGCTGTTGTGCAAATGGGATAGACAACAGGTGGAAATTATAGGCAATTAGCAAGACACCCCCAATAAAGGAGTGGTTCTGCAGGTGGTGTCCACAGACCACTTCTCAGTTCCTATGCTTCCTGGCTGATGTTTTGGTCACTTTTGAATGCTGGCGGTGCTTTCACTCTAGTGGTAGCATGAGACGGAGTCTACAACCCACACAAGTGGCTCAGGTAGTGCAGCTTATCCAGGATGGCACATCAATGCGAGCTGTGGCAAGAAGGTTTGCTGTGTCTGTCAGCGTAGTGTCCAGAGCATGGAGGCGCTACCAGGAGACAGGCCAGTACATCAGGAGACGTGGAGGAGGCCGTAGGAGGGCAACAACCCAGCAGCAGGACCGCTACCTCTGCCTTTGTGCAAGGAGGAGCACTGCCAGAGCCCTGCAAAATGACCTCCAGCAGGCCACAAATGTGCATGTGTCTGCTCAAACGGTCAGAAACAGACTCCATGAGGGTGATATGAGGGCCCGACGTCCACAGGTGGGGGCTGTGCTTACAGCCCAACACCGTGCAGGACGTTTGGCATTTGCCAGAGAACACCAAGATTGGCAAATTCACCACTGGCGCCCTGTGCTCTTCACAGATGAAAGCAGGTTCACACTGAGCACATGTGACAGACGTGACAGAGTCTTGAGACGCCGTGGAGAACGTTCTGCTGCCTGCAACATCCTCCAGCATGACCGGTTTGGCATTGGGTCAGTAATGGTGTGGGGTGGCATTTCTTTGGAGGGCCGCACAGCCCTCAATGTGCTCGCCAGAGGTAGCCTGACTGCCATTAGGTACCGAGATGAGATCCTCAGACCCCTTGTGAGACCATATGCTGGTGCGGTTGGCCCTGGGTTCCTCCTAATGCAAGACAATGCTAGACCTCATGTGGCTGGAGTGTGTCAGCAGTTCCTGCAAGACGAAGGCATTGATGCTATGGACTGGCCCGCCCGTTCCCCAGACCTGAATCCAATTGAGCACATCTGGGACATCATGTCTCGCTCTATCCACCAACGTCACGTTGCACCACAGACTGTCCAGGAGTTGGCAGATGCTTTAGTCCAGGTCTGGGAGGAGATCCCTCAGGAGACCGTCCGCCACCTCATCAGGAGCATGCACAGGCGTTGTAGGGAGGTCATACAGGCACGTGGAGGCCACACACACTACTGAGCCTCATTTTGACTTGTTTTAAGGACATTACATCAAAGTTGGATCAGCCTGTAGTGTGTTTTTCCACTTTAATTTTGAGTGTGACTCCAAATCCAGACCTCCATGGGTTAAAAAATTTGATTTCCATTTTTTTATTTTTGTGTGATTTTGTTGTCAGCACATTCAACTATGTAAAGAACAAAGTATTTCAGAAGAATATTTAAATAATTCAGATCTAGGATGTGTTATTTTTGTGTTCCCTTTATTTTTTTGAGCAGTGTAGATTTGTTTGTTGTGTGCATGTAGAAGAGCTGTGGTTGTCAGATGTGTGTGCAGCACTGCTTTGGGTGTAACTTACTGACATTAGCCCCTTCATTTCATTAAACCACCAGGGAAGCTAGAAAACATTTGTTTTTCTAATTTCTTGTTGTCTAAATATGGGGTGCATCTTATGGTTTGGTGCGTCTTATAGTGCAAAAAATACGGTACATTTCATTTTCCTCCCTAGTATTTATACAGCTACCATTAAACTTAATGTAAGTTGTAAAATCTCTATGCAGTAAGGAAAATGACCTTGTTTTACGTCAGGAATCAGAGGTTCAGTATCTTGTGTGTCACCTATAATCCAGTCCTTGATAGACAGTTCCTGAAGGTTTAATTTTTGGGTGACAAAGGGTATGTCTTTGGGTTCTCTGATGACCAAAGGTTGTCATAAGAAATGATTATGCCTGATATATGAAAAACTTTCAATAAAAAGAAAATGTTACAAAGGAATCAGAGGTTCAGAACAGTCATTCCCCACCACCACCGCCACCAGGCTACATATCAGTGGTGTGATCTGCCTCCATGGTAACTACGCCACTGATGCAGTGCCAGCTGCCCACTTCTAGCAAGTCCTCTATACCCAATGGCACCCTAGGCAGCTGCCAACCCCACCTAGCCCTTTACCTCCCCTTTTCAATATTTTAATTATAATTTAAAACAAATTTACTACAAAACATAGACATGAGACATATTACAGACGAGATGCCACAAACCTTTTTATTTGGTTCTGTATTATAACATAGCAGTCTTAGTTTTCACTGAACATCACACACATGAATTTGAACACATTGCATTGTGTAACTGATAGACTTAGAGATTGCATTGCATAATGTTTAGATTAAACATTGTCTCGTTCAGAAATTAAAATACCAGTCATTAAAAAAAAGCAGGAAATCTCCACTGTAGAAAATTTCCACTATTGCTCCATAATTTTGATTTGTTAGTGTTTACTGTATAGTTGTGCACTGAGATGATACTGATGAACTATCCTCAGGATACTTCATTAGTATCACATCAGCAGGGGTCCAACTCTGGCCACCTGGATCAGCTGTTTGAAGGGGTTGCGGTGCTCGTGCGAACGCTGCTTCCTCTTCATAGTTTAACTGGGCATCATCTCCTTCGTAGCGGTGGCACAGCATAATTGCAACTGCTCATCCCATTCAAGTGAATTCAAGTCTTGTAATTACACTGCAAAATAAATCCCAAAATAAAGAGACAAATGGCAGTTATCGATGAACTGAAGTGAATGGGGCTAAGCTGCGATACCAAGCACAGCCTCTTTCAAAGGATTTGAGGGAGAAGGCCCTGGCACTACTGGTGCTTTCTCAAACACCTGATCGGCAGGAGTCCCGAGTGTCAGACCCCCACCGATCAGATACTGATGACCTATCAAAAGGATAAGTCATTAGTAACAATATCTCGGAAAATCCTTTTCAGGACCTCTTCCAACTTTGTGGAAATTCTTGGTTGCATCATAGTAAAATAGCTGCAGTTGCTTCTCAGTAGAAGTCAACATCACAGATACTGTTCCATTCACAGGATGTCAATGAACTCTATAGTTTTGTCGCAAGTATATAATTTTATTACGAACATTCAAGCCAGCTCCATAGAGCTCAGTGGCATCCCTGAGAATTTTAATAACAAAGTGGCAATAAACCCCACCGTAATGCCCTCGACTGCTTAGGATACTTTAGGCTGCATGTACTTTAGGTGGTTTTCCTTATTACAGTAGTGCATCTGTAGTGCTACAGATGAATCAAGTATTTTTATATATATATATATATATATTTTTTTTTTTACATCAATGGCCATCATTTCCCATTCTTTTATATAATGTGTACAACTTAAGTCAACAGAATCTGATACTACATGGACCAAAATGGATTCAAGAAACTCATCACTGATCTGTGGTCTTCATCAGTATTTCAGGTCAGCCTACTCAGTGTAGGACTGGAATCAATGGGCCCTTCAGAGAAATCGATCCTGAGGGTTTGTCCTCTATCTACATAGAAACTGTGCATGTCTACTTTTAATCGCTTCTTAGCCCAGAAGAAATAGAACTTTGTGGTAAGTCAGTGCTTGCAAAGTCAGCTCCAATTGGGATTGTCTCATTATTGTTTCACAGTTTTATATAATAGAGGACCTTATAAAATTCTGGGGGTCCAGTTTGACCTTGAAACTGCATCATCTTAACCGATTTATGACCCACAAAAACACATAACTTTAGCTCTGGTACATCTGTATACATAGTGCTACCACAGCTAACCTGGACATTAAAGTGAGCAAGACATGTACAGTAGCTTGTCATCCTAATTATAGTCTTAAAAGTCCAAAGACAATTCAAGTAATGGTTGCATTATAATTAACGTCAAGATATTAGACAGTAATGTTTAGACCTATCCTTATAAATGCCTGATTAGGGCATAATAAGCAGAATGTGTTGGGTCCCTTTCTTGGGACCCCCTAAGTTAGTTAAACCAGAAAGCAGCATATCTGTCTGCTCTGCCAAACCATAGACATTAGTGGGCATCCTGGCGTTTTCACCAGGGGGGATATAAAATAGTGGTTCCACCTAAGACATCAACTATCACTTGTCTCTGAGAATTTTAATATGGGGCCCTCTAAACTGGATTCCCCTTTGAATTCTTTTAAACAAATAGCACTTAAAGGGGTTGTCCCATGAAAAATATTCTACAGTTTTCAAACCAGCACCTGGGTGTGAATACTTTTGTAATTGCATGTGATTAAAAATGTATTATAGCTACTGAGTCATTAAATGAAACCTAGCCGTATGGCGCCACCTGCTGTCTTTTTCTAATTTCTCTGTGAGAAGCAGAAGCACATGCTCAGTTCCATCCTTCAACTGCCACTAGCTGCAGCATACAGGGCACACCCTCCGAGAAAGGACACGCCTTCTAGGCTGACAGCTTGAAATAAATCTAGCAGAACTATTGGAGCAATGAATGGGGAGATCTCTGGATCCATGTGAGGTACAGGGCTGGTTCTAGCTTTGTTAGAAGCGTATGTATGATTTTCATTACATTATTCATGGGATAACCCCTTTACTTAAATAATTTGTTTATCCTAATTTAAAAAAAAGAGTTAATAGTGAATTCATTTCACAGTGGTGCATTCTTGACAGTCAGCATATTTCATAGTTATAGGCTCAAACTCTCGCCCTACATACAGATATAAGTAAATATTCACTATAAGACCAATTACACCAGATCTAAACAATAAGTTAAGGAACAGATTCTCCACATTTCTGTACAATCATAGAAATCACGGAATGACATTAATATTTATTCATAAACATTATTTACACCAGCTTTCAAGCATTACAAAAATATTTTTTAAATAGAACACATAAAAAGTGCATAAATATTCTTATAAAATGTGGCATACAAAATTCTCTCTACAAAATGCATACGGTATATGTTTTATAAGGTGTTGGCCAGAAATAATATATACAATATTAACACTACTTTTAAATAACACCGTTCATGGTTGACCTGCAGTGTATTATAGATACCTATGACTTATAAATAATGAATAATAGAAATGAATGTTTCTGTTAAGGCCCTCAAAAACACAGCAGTTTGAGTTTTTCTGTTGGCCTTGTGGAAATCAGACAGTGAAGAGGAAAAAAGATCATCAATCTCCACATAATTAAAAGTCCATACATAAAACACATTTTGGGGTCCTTCACCTTCTTTTCTATTGTATCTGAAGAAGGGGCAGGACCTCGAAACACTGTAAATATGGATTCTTAATTGGTACCAGTGATCTTTTTCTCCTTTACTGTCTGCATCTCTGGAAGCCTGGCTGGTTCCATCCATAGACTTGGATCTTAAGGGGGTTGGCCACTTTCTGGCTACTGTTGACCAGTGTGTATGTAAGATGACTATATAGCACTTACTATTATAGCCTTTGTTGATATTCTGTGCCATTTGCTAGACTTCATAAGCTGTGTCCCCTTCCTTGTTGGGCAAATCTTCTGTGCTGTCCATAAAATGGACATTGAACCTTCACTAAACTCCCAACAGTGCAAGTGCAGATGGCAGGTGCAATGTATCTGAATGGAGGAGACTGAGGGATTTACCTGGTCACATGACCCTCCATCAGCAGCCATTTTATGGACAGAACCTCCATGTGGACAGCCCAAAACACTTGGCCAACAAGGAGACATGACTTATGAAATTTAGAAAATGGCACAGAATATCAACAAAGGCTATTTTAGTAAGTTCTGTATAAACATCTTATATACACATTGATCAACAGTGGGCCAGAAAGTTGTCAAACCCTTTAAGGCACCTGCTCCGGGTCCGCACCTCCATGAAGAAGCAGATCTGGAGAATTGACTACATGCCATTACAGTTGTTGTGGCTTATCACAACAGCATTAGGTGAGCCATCATTTATATGGTTTGGTGGGTAGGTTGCACTCTGCCTTGCATCTAGATACACTGCAAGGATTCGCACATGTCTTCACGTAAATGTAGAAGCAACCGTGCTTCTCTCACCACTTAGAAACACCCGGCCCCTTATTGTATCCAAATATAAAGGAGAGGCCATCTCTGATCACTGCATCTCTCACTTGCTCTTTTTTATATTTGCATATTATAAGGCATGAGATGTTATTAAGTGGTGAGTGCTATAGCTTTTTATCTACATTTACATGAATTGTCAAGGACTGTGTATGCTAAGCACCACCAGTCACCACTTGTCCAAACTGCCACTGCAGTTGTCATGATTAGTCCCACGTGCCCATCCGGACGATATATTTTCTCTTGCATTCGATTCCTATAGGTTTTGTGTACCAACTTCTTTGTATTTCTGGTTGGGTTGGCTTGATTTCTTAAGTGAGTACCTACAAAGAAAGAAGAAGCATGTTAAGCATTTATAGCTGGACAAGTCCAGAGGGTCTAGGTGAAAGGTTGCACTGCAAGTCTCGACATGATTCTACACAGATCTTGCAGACTCTACCCTCTAGTTTACCATTTTACATAGGGCAGTGAAGATATGGGTATATTGGGTCTTCTGCCCTAATCATATTGTATAGAAGACTTGAGGAATGCTATGGGTGAACTAGGATTCAAGTTGAATTAGATTTGGATGGTCACTATGACTAAAGATTCACCAGGCATATTTATTCAGTTAAGAACTACTACATTACAGCTAAACATGTAGCCCTAATATTATCCACTATTTCCACTGCGGTACCACTTTCAATCATACTATGTAGCCTAAGCTTTCAGAGATTGTGCATAGCAACTGAATTTATCACAGAGATGATTCCCATTGCAAGTATCTAAAAGATACTGAGCTTGCAAAGGAAAACCTTTAAGGGTATGTTCACGCAACATTTTATTATAATGATAAACGTATTTATCAATACGTTGGTAAAAACATTAAGGGCTCATTCAGACAACCATATCTGTTTTGCAGTCCACAAAACACAGATACCGGCCATGTGCATCGGAACGGCCAACCATTATGATAGAAATGCCTATCCTTGTCCAACATTGCAGAACAGAAGTATGGACGGTGTGCTGTCCGCATCTTTTGTGGGCCTATTGAAATGAATGGGTCCGCATCAGATGCAAACACAAATAGAGGGTCTTCTGAATGAGCCCATCTGGGAAAAAACTGCCATATTTTCCTAATCTGAAGAATCCCTTTAAGAAAAAATTAATTATGGGATTTTTGAATTAAAACTGAAAATACAAACTTACTGCAATAACTTTATTGTATCCGTTATGCAATTAAAAATAATACTGACACTACTTACCATTTATATGCAAAAAATACTACTAGTGCAACTGCTAGAAGCAGCAGAGCTGTTAAGAAGATAGTGAGGGCCAAGTATTCCTCATTGGCTGGTACTTGTACTAAATCTGAATCAGTACATCGAAGACCCCTATAACCATATTCACACCTGAAAAACAAAAGCAAATAATGGTGCTTTAAAATAAAGAATAATTTTAGATACACGTACAATAATTTTATGTGCTATCATTTATACCATCATCAGTGCTTTGTTGTTATCAGAACAGAAGGAAATCATGCTAGGATTTATTGGAAATTTTCAGTAGTGAGCATGGGGGCAGACCTTTTCTTAATTTCCTTTGGTAATCTGATTGGAAAACTGCAGAGAACTTTTATCTCCAATAAAAGCCTCCACAGAAAGGAAAATTTTGGGACTAAGGCTAGCAATACACTCTGCTCCCTTAGGCTACATTCACATGACCGTATGTGTTTTGCAGTCCGCAAATTGCGGAACGCACATGGCCAGTCCTATCATAGAAATGCCTATTCTTGTCTGCGATTGCACATGGTGTGCTGTCCGCATCTTTTCTGGCCCTATTGAAATGAATGAATGGGTCCGCATCCGTTCCGCAATATGGTCGTTTGAATGCACCCTTACCCCTACATACCAAGAGAAGCATGCAGGTGTCTGAACACCGAGATGGGAGAAAACCATTGCCAGACACCTCTGGTGGTGGGTTATCTCCCTTATGAACAAAGGATCAGGCATGTTGGAATCCAACAGCCCAATCTTGCTCTCCTCCGAAATCTCATGTTGGAGGAAAGTCGGGACAATTCCATACCGGTTGGCTGGTCCTTCTGAAATGGGCAGCTTTAGGACTAGCCTGTAGGAATCTAATGACAATTAATATCTATTGGCAAGATATGCATACCTGCAGTAGTATTCATCCTCATCTAACAGGTACAAGCATCGACCATTTACACAGTATTGGCGTATATCTGCTGCACACTCGACTATTCTCATCACCCCCACACCTGGACTTTCAGTTGTGTGCACTAAAAGAAAGCAAAAACATAGTAAATACATGCAAATTTCTATGATTGTAATACATTTCAGTTTCAGTTGCTATAACGAGCCACAGGATCAAGGATCCAGCAAGTTCAAATTCAATATGGCCCATCCTTCTTAACCTCTGACATAAGTCATAGTCGATGGTCCCAATACGTTAGACCTTTTGGCACATCAGATAGGTTTGGCCTACTTGATTAGCTTCTTCTAGAGCTTTGGGCAGTGCTGAATGCCAATCTGCCAAGCATTGCCTAATGCTTCATATTAGACATGGTTGTCCACAGTGGACCATTTACAGCTCTCCTGATCTTTAAACTATTAGAAGTATACAGGTGGTTTCATAAATTATTTTATATAGGCTCCTATTGTATACTGATGTCATGAAAGAAAATTTATATCTTACTTAAAGTAGTTGTGCAATTTTCTCCAGGTTTGCATGAAGGAGAAACTGTTGTCTCACACCATACAATCTGTAGAATATGGATACCTACAAAACATATAAAGAAAAACATAAACATTATTTTAAGTCAGTGGCAATTCATCGAAAAAAAAAAAAAAAAAAAAAAACAGATGTTAGTTTACCATAACAACCGGCAGGAGTTCACTGGTTCCGCCTGCCTGCCAGACCCCATTGACTATAATAGGAACTTGTGGAGATCTGGCCGCTCCCTAGCATATATGCCAGGGTTCGGCCAGACAAAAGTTGCTGCATGCTACAGTTTTTGTCCATCTGAATCCCTGGATATACAGTATATATGTCTGGGAGTGGCCGGATCTCCACTAGTTACCATAAAAGTCATAGGGGTCTGGTGGGCAGGCGGCACTATCCGGCTATGCCGAATCCAGAGAACAGCCTGCTAAAAGTCTCCTAATTCTGGTGTGAAACTCACAATACCAGACACAGCCCATTGACAAGAGTGGTGGTGGGTCGGGTAAAAAAAATACCCTTTTTCAAATTTTGCACCATCCCTTGAAAATGTAGTGAAATTAAATTTTTATACTTTTTGACCGCTGGTAAAATGTACAGTGAACACAAAGGTCGGAAAATACACGAGCCCATAAATGACCCTGCATACCGATATTGAATCGTCAGGCTCATGGCATCAAGCAATCGTTATTTGCTAAGAAAATTTGACTTTGCAATTGGAAGCTTGGTGTCCGCCCATGATGTGTGACAAATTCAATATTTGTCCTTGTCATATACCTAGTCATAGACTGTGGGAGTGTCACTGCAGTTATCACATCCTCAAACTCCTGGTTTCCAACAAGCTACAAAAACAAACACAACTACACTATGCTGCTCTGACTTCTCTAGGAAGAAAGGCAAAAGTGTGAGGAAATGTGGCAAGTAAATACACGAGTGAAAGCAGGTCTTAACATACTTCTCATTAACATGCATATGATCACTTTCCTCTGTTGAAACATCTGGCTGCCCCCGGGTGTCTTGAAGAAATCTTTGCTTTTACGTGTTTAATTATGTTCCAGGAAATAGTGGTTTTGACTGTACACTGTACTAAGTCATCACCCATTATACAGACTGGAAGGGAACGCTTCATAATTTCATTAGTCTTTTTTCTTGAATAATTTCCCGTGTCATTTTTAATATTACTTCCAAAAATCCAAGGAAGGTGTCTGAATGGTAACCCGCAATTCTGAATACAAGATGGTCAGTGGTTCCTCTGTGAAGATGTCTGTGAAGGATCTGTGTTTGGTCTGTGTGTCAGTTTCTTTATGGTAATGCTATCCTTCCTGCAATATGCCATCATGGCTGTGCAGTCTGAGAGAAACAGGAAGCATGATCGCATCCCTTTTCCCAGCCATGACAGCATATCTCACACAGGACTTCCTTCATTAGTGTGAACTCTAGATGGTATAATGATGTTTTCCTGCCTACAATATGCTGTCATGGCTGAGTGACCTGACAGGAATAAGGAAGAGGGATGTGATCATGCTTCCTCTTCCTCTCAGACTGCTCAGCCATGACGGCACATCGTAGGCATGATTGCATCATTACCATCTATTGTAGAGCAGAGGCCCTGCTCTGTAATTGATAGTAATGAAGATGTCCTATGTGAGATATGCTCTCTGGCTGAGCAGCCTGACAGTCACTCACCACTGTATTGTATGGGGCGCAGTGTAATGAAGTGACTACCCAGCTCTCCTCTCCCCTATGCAGCTTGGCAGCTAGAAACAATCCATTCTAGTCTATTCTATAACAGGCTTAATGATGCATGTTTGTCCTCCTATTTATTTCTAAGTGTATGTCTTAATGGTCATATTATATTTAGCCAGAATATTGAGAAAACCCACATTATCTTATATGTTTTCATTTCTCAGTAATTTGCTTTCCTGATGTGATAAATGTCACTAATGCATAAGTTTACTTTATATTATTTAAAGGGTGTCCAGAAATGAAAACAAAATGCTAAAAGCTGGGAATGTAAAATTTTTAAAAAACATTCTCACTTTGTAAGTGCTGCTCTCCTCTGGTCTTTGTTGACTTGTCTTGCAGTGATGACGTGCCTGCTGTGACCACTAGCCTCCGTGATAATTCTTGCATTTACTTACGATTCTGCTGAGGCCAGTGATTGGTTGCAGTGGTCATGTGCACGTATTCAGCACATCATCACTACAGGATAAGTCAACCGAGGCCAGTGGGCCCACAAGAGTGCCAGATCTGGAGCGGCAGGGTATTCACCAGGAGACTGTTAGTTATTGTTTTATTTTACCACATTCACTGCTTTTGGTAATGCATTTTTAAATTCTAGACAACCTATTTAATACCTGATACCCATGGCCATCAGAGTGCAAAATAGTGCTCATGTTTTGGCAAACCAATGTCCAAGTCTGCTTAGTCCAGAGCAAACACTGGCTCCATGCTTTGTAACCAATAACACACTCTCCATAGTTACAATGGTAGATGTTTATCAGTACTTTGTTTGTTCATGTATTAACTTTAAGGCCAAGATTTCCTTTGCATACTTTCTATAGCCTGTCCTGTATTTGAACATGGAATACCTGTGGGCAATAGAATTTTAATCAGTAATTGTTGGATTATAATAAGTATATTTCCTTCTTTACATAATGCTTGACACTCAAAGATGTATGATGTTTTCAAGCACTATAAGGCTAGTTTCATAGTTTCAAGGAACAGCCTGACGAATCTTCCTGCATTGGGTAGCATCCGGCAGTGCAGGTTCTAGACATCTCCGGCAGGCTTCTCCCTGCCGGAACAGCCTGCCGGAGATGTCTAACGCTAGTGGGAAACTACATAACTATTATGTCCGTGTATATGCCAGAAATTCCATCCTACACATACAAGGACTACTATACAAGAGTACCCATTGGACATATGTTTGGCTGGTATACATTAGTATACCATTGCCTCAACTGTATTGAACAGCACTGTCAAACACACTTAAAGGGGCTGTTCAGCCCTGGGGACCTTTTTTACAGACCTCCCTGTGTTTCTGAACCTCTGGTAGTAATCATACCTACTTGATCCCCACCACTGGATTCCGATTATGCAGGTCCTAGGTCTCCCTGTGTCAACATTCGGTTTGACACAATCACGTGACCACGTCAGTCAATGACTGGCCGCAGAGGTGATGCGTCGCCCACACTTCACATGACTAATTGATATGAGGCTTGGGTGACACGGGACTGCAGCGGCAGTCATTGGCGGCAACGGTCACATGACCCACTTCAATTGTTGACATGGTAGGGGTCCCCACCAATCAGCTGTTTTATGAGTGCGAGAACTAGACAGCCCCATCCAGTGTGTAGTGGACAGAGCTTGTAACTGCAGCCTTGCTTCCATTAAATTCAGTAATACTGCAGAATAGCTGCCACGGGTGCCTGGAATCCGACCCCCCACCAATCTGACATTGATGACTTTGTCCTAAAGATATGCCATCAATATACAAATCCCAGAGAATCCCTTCAATGGGAGTCTATGGCAGACATAGTATGTTACGTCACAGACATACAGGTGCATACATCCGGATCATGCACTTAGCAGGCTTCTAATGCATACACTATGTAACACCTTTGCTGGCATTCTGATGTGAACATGACCTCGCTCTATTCCCATAGCTCCCTAATGTACCCTAGGCTTTTCATGCACGTGCTTCATTGCAATGTTCACTTTGTTTTTCCACAATTCATCACTGGCTTACACACTAGAAAGAACATTGAAGTCATGGGAAATGGGGAAAGCAATTGAACAAGGTGACATGATGGCACAGTCTATAGTGAAGTACATAGGTAAAGGGGTAAATCCAAAGTTAACATTTTCACTCAGTTTTTATGGATTTTTCCAACAACGCAGCATCATATAGGTTGATGAGTTGACACCAACAAAAATTTATATGAGAAGAAGATATTAACACTTGATAAGACGGAATTATATAGAGCAGGGATGCTCAACCTGCGGCCCTCCTCCAGCTGTTGCAAAACTACAACTCCCACCATGCCCTGCTGCAGGCAGAGAGCTGTAGGCTGTCCGGGCATGCAGGGAGTTGTAGTTTTGCAAAAGCTGGAGGGCCACAAGCTGGACATCCCTGATATAGAGCAATGCAGTGAGTTTTCTTGTTGCCATTATGAGTTGCTTATTTTTTTCTTTTCACAATTTGGTCTCTCTTGAACCCGTTTTCACCATTTAAAGAAATCACTCGGGTTTGTTTCCATCCTGTATGTAGCACTTCCTGTTCCTGTATCCAACCAAACCCATGATGCACTTCTCTTTTCTCTACCACAGCTCCAGCCCCGCCTCTAACAACACCCAGCTAGTTTATAGCTCCTCCCACCCAGCCAGTTACATAGATACTCCCCTATCACTGCCCCTGTTGCTCCTTTGACATGCCTATGGACAAAATATCACAGGAAATGTATGGAAATGGTCATGTGACCACAGCCCAGAACGGAAGATAAGAGCAATAGGTAATAGATAGTAAAAGGAATAGATAAAATTGCAGCTATGTTCATAAATGATTATTTTAAAGGATGTTGATGTAAGTCAGAAAATCCCTTTAATGTAGGATTGTAGTTTATACAACTAAAATGGCAATGGGTTGAAAAGACGTCTGTATGTAATTTATGATTACAAAACAATATAAGAAAAGCCAGCATTAGCCGCTGCTCCTTACTGACATGATAGTAGCACTGTCAGCGTTTTCTCAGACCTACACATAATAGGTGAGATCAAAGTTTGCACCCAGCCCTGTTTTGCTTCACCTGTGTGGAGTCGTCAGCACTTTGAAGGTTCACAATGAGAAATAGATAGGCGTTATAAATGACTTAACACACACCCCCACCCATCCACTGTTACTCCTGCATACTATATGACTGATTGTCGAATCCCATGACTGCAACTTTATGCAACTTTATAGCAGTTTTTGCTCAAAGTTCAAGAGCTTGTCCCATTAATTGCTTAACTATAAAAACTGGCATCGTACAAGCTACCTTGATTATATGATTGTCAGATCTATGTCTTTCCCAAGGTCCTCAGCAATGGCAGCTAGTATATTTCGGACTGGGGAACTTGCACCCCGTAAGTCCCCATCATTAGACAAAATTAGATAAAAGATCTGCTTTAAAGTCAACCCTGTCAGGTCTCCCTGATCTGTCTCTAGGGCACACACATGTTATCCTGCTCTTTAAGGGCCACTGCGTGTGCACCCAGTCAATGCCTAATCACCCCAGGATATTCCTTTCACTAGGGGAGGGTGCCTGAGGTTTAGGTTGTCTGCATTGCTAGTTCAGGTTAAAGGTGTGCTGTTCTGTTTGTCTGCCCATGTACTGACCTCTGCTTGTTTGTCAATTCTGACCATCCGCTACCTGACCTGATCTTTGCCTGTTTAATGTATTGATCCTCTGCTGCCTTCCCTGACTAGTTTCATGGATTTACACATACTCTGCCTGTCCTGACCTCTGCCTCTACTTTACTATGAGTTTTGCCTGACATCTCGGTGCTTTGCACTGATGTCTCTGACCCCCATGAGTCAGCAGCCAACCGCACTGGGACTATTTCAAGAAGTTGGGGCCTGGTGGCATCCCCTGCAGTGAAGTCCAGATCCCTGTATAGGGGTTAAAGGGTAAAAACCAGGGTACTCCCAGGATAATCCCCTTAGGACTAGGCCTAAGTCGAACCGGTTGGTTTGCCCAGTGGTTCTGCACCCAGTTCTCCTGACAGTCAGAACTCGGGCCCCTGAGGATTATCTAGCAGGCCAACTCTGAATGGCACTCATACAGTGTTGGATTTCCTCTATAGAATAACTGGACTCTCTGGAATAATTTAGATCAATCAACACAATTAAATTACATTTAAAATGGTTTTATAATGCAAATTTAAAGGGGTTGTTCCAAGATAGAAATGTATCCCCTAGCATTATAAATAAGTATCTTATGAGTGGAGTCCCCTACTGATGAGGAAAACAGGGATCCCATGCCCGTGTATGAATGGATCACCAGGTTGAGCTTGCATGTTGCTACTCCTTTTATTCTCTATAGGTCTGCCAGATATAGCCAATTTCTATACTCTGTTATTTCCAGCATTCCCGTAGAGACTGATCTATTGATCGTTGGGGGTCTCAGCTCAACAGCAATCAAAACCTTTGATATGTTGCAATGACATATCAAAAGTTTTTTTCAAGGTACAGGGACACTTAAAATTTCTTATCCACTGTAAGTACAGTATAATTAGTGATCATTGTAATAAGCATCTAACATTGCTGGTGTATCTAAGGAAAGGGTTGGCAAAATGCAATCAGGCCAATCAATCTGGCCCCCTCCTCATGCATATCAGATCATATCTAGAAGCGTCAGTGATGCAGATAGCACTCTGTACTTGATATTTTGTCCCTTTATCTTTTAAATACTTCTATAAAGATAGATTTGAGCATCAGTGACTTTGAACGCTTACAGCTCAAAAGATGATAAGATGGTTAAGAACAAGTTACATCAACTACCTGTCAATAATTGAAAACAAATTTGTTAAAAATTCTATATTTCATAACAATATATATTTAATAATAAGTGCCTCAAAATAAGAAAAATGACCTATTGCAAAAGAGCCATAAATATACCCACTTGGATAAAGCACATTCATTTCCAGCTGTCTGTGGTGAGTGAATGGCTGACACGGTGCATCAGCAGCGAGTTACATCATCTTTCCCAGCATTACAGAATAGGGCTCTTACTGAACACCATTTTCTGAGTGGAATGCCATTCACAAAAGTACAACAAACACTGATGTGGTTTTGTGGAATGTGGTTATAATAGCAGAGTATTAGAGCTCTTAGCACCGCTATAGAGAAAGCACTGATAAGACTAATCTTAAAATAGTTGGTTCGCACTATCCCTGCCATTGTAAATCACCCTATGTGCTCAGACATGGTGATGATGACATCGCAAAAAGCATGAGAAAAGCCATCTTTGTTAGTTGTTGAAGACGGACACTTCATGACCGCAGCATGGCACAATGCAGCATTATCGAGCAGCACACTATATGTGTGTATGTATTTAGCATAATTCTGCTCAAAGATGAAAAAATACACGCATGAGTCACATTATTATGACCACCAGCTAATACCCAGAGTAACCACCGTGTGCAGCTCAGACAGCAGCTAGACATGCTGAGAGTGACTCAAAAATCCATACTATTTTAAGTCTTGCTGGTTATTTGCTAAATGGGAGAACCATCTGGCCTCTGGAGATAGCCAAGGTAGAATCAAAAGAGGTAAAGGGGCATGACGCATTTCTAGTACAACTACCACTCTGTTTAAGCCATCAGCAGGAGTTACGTTGGACCACCACAAATTATTATAGTCAATTCTGCTGGTTAGTGCAAGTATGACAATACCAAATTTGTATCGTTTTTGGTATATTTTACTACTTTTAAAAATAAAATAAAAACATTACTTGGAGGTCTTTACTACCTGTCCTCCAACTGGAGGACAGATGGAGCCCCCTCTTTTGGTCTTGCTATTCAGATGCCATAATCACTATTGACTGTGGCATCTGAATGATAATTACAGGTAATTTTACTTTTATGTACTGTACATAGCTCTTTGGATGCAGCATTCGTTTGATAATACCATTTTAACATCAGAAGTGAAATGGTGAATTGTCAGGTTAATAATAAACTAAAAGACAAATTGACCTTGTGCAGCTCAGTTAACAGGAGTGGTCTTCTAGTAATTTTTAATTACCCTCACACTGCACTTTGTACACCATGGTTTATTGCCTATCTTAACGTGAAGATCAGATCATAAATGAACTAACGGCCGTTTTATAGGGAATGAGGATCGGAACAATCATCGAGGACGAACATTCGTACAAATGCTTCCGATACTTGTCCTGTGTAAAGGTACCGATAATCACCCGATAAACAAGCAAATGCTTTTTCATCAGATGATCGCATCTTTCATGCGGCACCAAAAATCATTCTTTGTGGGCAGTACATCGACCTGCGTAAATGGTAGCGATCATTCATTCACCATACAGAGGGAATGATTGCTGCATGTGAATGCAACCGAATAAACTGTTCATTCCCAATCATTTCCCTGACTGTTGGTCCATGTATAGGGCCCTAAGTGTGGCCACATACGTGAAATAGCTGTTGGCTGAAACGTTCAGCCAGCAGTTATCCCCCATCCTTACCATATGCATGCATAATCAGCCAAGTGTGCATATGTTCTGAGTGTGGAGAGGGAAATTAAATAGATTCTACAGGATTTCATATTGATGGCCTATTATCAGGATAGGTCATCAGTACGAGATCAGCAGGTGCCCGTTTCCCAGCTGTTTTGAGAAAACGATGGTGCTCTCTGGGCCGCTTGGTATTGCAGCTCAGCCCCATTTACTTGAATGGCACTGAGATGCGCCTACAGTAGGTTATGTGACTGATGAACATAATGTCACATGGCCTAGGAAGAGCCCCAAGTGCTCATGGAGTGCTACGGCCTCTTCATACAGCTGATTGGCGGGGGTGCCGGCAATCGGACCTCCATCAATCTGATATTGATTACCTATTCTGAGGATAGGCCATCAATATCAAAATCCCAGAAAACCCTTTTAAATTCCTTTTACTTATGCAGGCTGACTGACAAGGCAATTATTGATAATTATGCAGTTATTAATAATTGCTTATTGTTATGTAGAGGCAAGAGCTACAGTAGAGATTGCTCACCCCATACAGATTCATTGCTTGCTGGTAACAGATTCCTGGTTATGTAGGGCAGTATGCTGCCGGCAAACAATGATTTTGGTATGCATTATGACTATCCAACCAACATGTATTTTCTTGTTCATTGGGTGATTGGTAGCTACAAAAAAGGGGCTTAAGCCACTGCCAGACACCTCTGATGGTGGCTTATCTAATTGAGAACAAAAGAGTTACCAATACTTTCTCTGTTACATAAGGTGCTGTAAATATACCACATTCTATACCACAGGTCATCAACCCCCTAATGATCAGATGTGCATGCAGGTAATTTCTTAAAGGCCTCTTTACTACAGCCTGATGGTCAATGGTGACTGTTAGAAGCTTTTTTGAGAGCACTCCTATTGACACTTATGTCCTCGTAGACTCTACTTTATTACATGTTAAAGGGGTTGTCCGAGATTTTTATATTGATGGCCTATCCCCAGGATAGGCCATAACTCTCGGAAATATCTGATTGGTGGGGGTCCAACTCTCGGCATCAGCTGTTTGAAGAGGTTGCTGCACTCCAGTGAGTGATGCAGCCGCTTCCTAGTCCACTGACATAACATTAATCAGTCACATGACCTAGGCACAGTTCATTCTAATTCAAGTGAATGGGTCTGAGCTGCAATACCAAGCACAGCCACTATACAATGTACGATGCTGTGCTTGGTAAGCTGTGAGGAGGCCGCAGCACTCGCCATAGTGCATGGTCTCTTCAAACAGCTGAATGGTGGGGGTCCAATACCTGAGTATAGGCCATCAATATCAAAATCTTGGACAACCCCTTTAATTTCCTCCACAAGCACATAGAAAATAGTGTTGAAAAACCTGAACTACAGAGTGTACTCCTTGTATGCCAGTTGCGAAATACAAAGAAAGAGGACATGACATGGATACTTGTTGAGATGTCTGTTCATCTGTGAATAAAAAAAAAAGCCACCAGGAAAACAGAAACTATGGTAGCTCATATTTAATATGGGTTTGGTTAGAAATGTAATTTGCAACATATAATTATGAACAACAGTGTCCAAAAATGTAGCTAGGTTTAGTAATCTGGCTCATTCTGGATCTCAGAAATTTTTGGTGTAACCCTTTTCCTTTGTTTTAATGGGAGGGATAGGTAAACTTTTCACATGCTTTCAGCCAACTAACATTTCCAAATACCTGTCTGTCATTAGAAATGTAGTCCAACAGCAGCTACAACAGGATGTTGCCCATGTTTGTTCTAATATAACTTCAGCTTCTTGAAAATGCTATGTCGTATGGGGAGGGTTCAGGTTCCCATTCAGTTGCTGGTAAGTTGGCTCTAGTTCTTCTAGTTTATTATACTGAGGAATGTGAGATAAACAGGGCACTCCTGAATATCACCTACCTGCAGCCAAGGTAGATCAGATTACAAGCATTTTCTGCATTGTCTCCATATCTATAAAAGCGTAATACATAGGCACATAACACCTAATCTTAACCTCCAAATTTCTTTCCTGGCTGATCAATCTCTAAAAACCTGTTAATTTCCTCTAATCTTCTGTCCACATCAATGACTTTGCAAGTTATTGCATCATTGATATTTAAGGCTCCTAAGGATTCCATGCTTGTCCAATATAAATGCAGAAAAATGTAAGCTCTAGGTGTGCAACATCATTGTAGAAGACAAGATGCCACCACAAACTTCTATTGGATCACCAAAACCCCAGTGCTAAAGCTATTCTTGGGTCTTCCCAACTAATCACTAATGACTTAACATGCAACATTAATATGATGTACAATAAAATTTATATAGTGGGAAGAGTTCTGTCACTTTCACACACCAGTGAATTGCGGACGTGGGCTGTCCATGGTCTCCATGGAGCATTCACCTATCCATTGACTTTAATGTGTGCCTCCACACCTCATTGGTTTTCCACGGACTGTGGGTATGTGGTGACACCATGGAAGTATGCCCTATTTCGGTCCGTGATTATGGATCCCCATGTCTTACACTACATTTAGTAAGAGTTTTAGATGCTTTTTCTGCCACACAACATCTTGGGACACAAATCTGGAGCAAAGTAAGCGAATAAGTGGTATAAACTAGACTAGACGATCTATAGGTGCGCCAGCATCAACCACCCCGTGTCTAGTCTAATTTTGCCCTGCCTAAATTTTAGACAGCATTGATAAATCTAACCAAATGTATTCAGTTGTATGTTGTATGCTCCATGAAGCATGAATACATTATTTTACCTCACTTTTTGTCTAACTCAGCTTTTCTAGGTAGCTTGGTATTAGGGGCAATCAAGGTGTTGAAACCCTGTTGAATTACTACATCTGCAAACCATATAGTTTTATCACTACCTGCAGATCATTTGATGTTTTTCTTTCTTTTATTTCCATTAGAATTATGGATAGTTGAGAATTAAGGCCTAATTCAAAAAGTTGCTATACAGCTGCAGTTTATAGTCCATGTTACCCTAATGGTCACACTTACCATTATTATTGATGGTAGATTTAGGACATGTAAGCTCTGCTTTGGGGAAACCCCCAAACCAACCCACAAATTGCCTATGGTGGGGCTTACACCAGCACTGTCCATTTTCATGCCGGAATTTGATGGGACTGTTTCCAAAAATTAGGAACTGTCCCTGCTAAGTTGGGAAAGTTGGCAACTGAAATATGCATAACACCTGGGCCAATACTTTTCAAGCTCACCATAGGGTGTTATGGTGATCTAAGTTCGGTTCAATACAACTGTATGGGTTCTTGATGTGGTAACTATATTGACCCAGAAATGTGGCCATATTACTGTCTGTAATAAGTGCCTGAATTGGACACTATTATATTACATATCAAGCCATTTTACAGTATTCTTGTATTCTGTCATATTATTCACAGTTCAAGTGTTCGATGCAGATGTCAATCAGGTCAGATTCATACCCATGACAAGAGCGCTAACGAACCGCCATCGCCCTTGAAATGTAACTTGTAGATGCATATTTTGTGTAGACTAATTATTACAAGCTTATTTTGTAGAATTATATTTTTAATCAAAGAAAATGGTTGCTTAAAGATGCCTCATAATAAAGCAGGGAGTGAAATCTTACAAGGGATAATTAATCTATTTACATGCTCATATGTCAGAGCTGTCACCAAGCCTAGTCATCTACTTTTTCCCATAGTCAAAAAAGTCTTACGGCAATCCATATCACCTAGTTTCACTGACAGTGCTATACATAGCATTGTTACTGGATTAACAGATCATGATGTCAGCATTATGAAACTTTATTGTGATAATTGAATTACTGGTGAAATATTATGCAGTATTGCAAAATTAGAGGTGGCCATACATATTGTATAGCTGTCAAACAAGAAACCTCTAAGCTACAGCTAAGAGCCCTGATGCCTCACGCAGCTAAACATGCATGTTATGTCTATGGGGATTTGACGGGCGAGAGGCTGCTAGACACCTATGGCACTAATCACCTGGGAAATGCAAAAAAGTATCACAAAATGCGACAGGCCCAACAGATACATGTAATATAATTACTATAATGAGTCTCATTATTAATAATGGGAATCTTTCTAATATTAAAATACATTATCACACAATCTATTGTACAATTTATATTCCCATTGAATTTGTTTTACTTCAAGGAGGATCCTCAAAAATATTTTTAGCGGAATTGAATAATAATGGACAGAGGGTAACTACGGTAACACCACGCATTTGTATTGATCTATAATTTCACTGTGTCAAGGCTAAATGTGATTGATAAACATGTAATACGTCAATAAGACATTTTGCCATGCGTCTCGGTGATCTGGAAGCTATAACTATATCAAAGGAAGAGAACAGTGCTATAACCATATCACGAGCTACAGTTTATGGGGTCAGAAAAATTTGTGACCCCTTGTGATGCTGTACAATTCTAAATGAATGCACTTTGACTATAGCAATGTAGTTCAGGATTTTATGTTGAAAACAGCATACATAGAAAGACAATAATAATTTCTACTCACATAAGAGAACTAGTGAACTGGACATCCTTCTCCAACAATTCATGCTGGCAGCTGGTCGTGAGAGCTTGGAGAGTTCTTGATCTTCAGTGCTGACTGTCAAACTCTTGGTACTGCAGGCTTGGGAGAGCGTTAGTATACTGCTGCAGTACTCAGAGGAATGACTAACAGGGTATAGCGTTCAGGTGTTTCCCTCTCACCTTGGAATGTTACTCTTAATTCTTCGGCTGTACTGTGACCTCTGAGCCTCATTTATATAACCAGTCCTGCTAGATAACTGGTTTGGCTCATTCTCCACTGTAGACGCAAAAGACAGGAGGAGGAGATTTTTTTTATCCCACTCATTCCTTTTTTCTTCAGCCCACCAGGCGGAAGTTACTTTCTTAAGCCAAAGTAAACCATCTGATCCCACATGTTTAATGAGAGCAGTAAATTCTTATAGGTTACAGATAAAGTAGTGAAGGAAATGTATTTCTCTTTCATCATGTCCCTGCTACCTACATTTCCCACACCCAGGTAAAGGGCTCACCCACTGCTTAACTCCTCCAATTCCCAAAGTTCTTAAGAAATAGGGACAACGTAGTACTCTTCCTTAAAATAGTATGGACGCAACCCTAACATCTCTGCTTAAACCAGCCACCGTTCTCTCTATAATCAGTACTGACAAGAGTTTGAACTTCATTTTCTGGTCTACAAAGAATTAACCTACATAGAAAGTAGAATAACTTTCCAAAAAACCCTAGAAATGGTTGTGCGTGAAAATCCCAGTAACTGAGCAGATTGTGAAATACTCAGACTGGCCCATCTGGCACCAACAACCATGCCACGCTCAAAATTGCTTAAATCACCTTTCTTTCCCATTCTGACATTCAGTTTGGAGTTCAGGAGATTGTCTTGACCAGGACCACACCCCTAAATGCATTGAAGTAACTGCCATGTGATTGGTTGACTAGATAATTGCATTAATGAGAAATAGAACAGGTGTTCCTAATAATTCTTTAGGTGAGTGTATATTCCACTGCTGCATTCTCAATTCTGCAGACTTCAGAGCTAAAATCTCCTGGCGGGTTCAAAGTCTGCATGGAGCTTACACTGGCGGCTTGCATTCTAGGACCTGTCATATTTTCACCAACCATTGTATAGTAATACTTTGTGAGAAAATTGAGCTCTAAATGTTGACTGGACCTACTGATTTTTGAGGGACCGCAATGGAAGATGTCAAGGAATGAAATGATTGGGCTGCTGGATTTCGACATGCCTGATCCTTTGTTATCATGGTGGATAAGATGCCACTGGAAGTGTCTGACAGCAGCTTTTTCCCCTCTTCCCAAGGAGAAAACATGCGCCCTCGGCTGAGCCAATTGTGCATGTGTATGGGGGGGAGGGGGTCATTAGGAATAGGTTATATAGCTGCCTTAAAAGGGTTTTCTGAGATTGTTTAACTGATGACCTATCCTCTGGATAGACCATCAGTATCTGATCGGTGGAGGGACCCCTGACGATCAGCTGTTTAAGAAGGCAATGATGCTTGCAGTAGTACAGTAGCCTTCTGGTGCAAAAGAAAACTGGCTTAGTTGTCCATAGCAACCAATGAGATTCCACCTTTCATTTTCCAAAGAAGCTCTGAAAAATGAAACATAGAATCTGATTGGTTGCTATGGGCAACTAAGCCAGTTTTCCTTTACACCAGTTTTGATAAGTCTCCCGTAATGTTTATACAAGCGTGCTCATCTTTTTATGCTGAGTATATACTGTCTAAGGCTGGCCTTTGGCTACTTTCACATTAGCGTTCAGAGCGGATCTGTCTGATGTCTGCACAGACGGATCCGCTCCTATAATGCAGACGTTTGGATCCGTTCAGAACGGATCTGTCTGCATTATAGTTTAAAAAAAATTCTAAGTGTGAAATTTGTTCAGACGGATCCGTCCAGACTTTACATTGAAAGTCAATGGGGGACGGATCAGTTTGAAGATTGAGCCATATTGTGTCATCTTCGAACGGATCCGTCCCGATTGACTTACATTGTAAGTCTGGACGGATCCGCTTGCCTCCGCACGGCCAGGCGGACACCCGCATGCTGCAAGCAGCGTTCGGGTGTCCGTCTGCTGAGCGGAGCGGAGGCCAAGCGGAGCCAGACTGATGCATTCTGAGCGGATCCGCATCCACTCAGAATGCATTAGGGCAGTACGGATGCGTTCGGGGCCGCTTGTGAGACCCTTCAAACGGAGCTCACAAGCGGACACCCAAACGCAGGTGTGAAAGTAGCCTAAAAGGGCGCTCAAACGCACATGCCCTTTTAACCGTGTCATCCACTATGCCCAATTTTTACATAAAATATATAAAAAAAAATGCTTCCTTTGGCTCCTGTGTTGCTGCTCTCTGCCAGGCAGTGACTTATGAGCAAGCAGCAACTTGTATATCACTTCCTCTGCAGTGCTAGTCTCTGTCATCTCAGACCACTCCGGGCTTATTGCAAACTAAATCAACCATGCTGTAGATGCAAAGAATTAAAAGCCTGTAAGATGCTTACGCATTTCGTACTGAGTAGTTTGAAGACTTTATTTCTTTACATCTACAGCACGTTTTATTTTTTGCTTTCAATAAGGGTCCATTCACATGTCCGTATGTGTTTTGCGGATGTGCAAAACACGGACACCGGCAATGTGCGTTCTGTCTTTTGGGGACTGCACATCGCCGGCACTCTCATAGAAATTGCCTTTTCTTGTCCGCAATTGCGGACAAGAATAGGACATGTTCTATTTTTTTGCGGAACAGAAGTGCGGATCCGGAAGTGCGGATCCACAAATGCGGATGCGGACAGCACATTCCGGCCCCATTGAAAATGAATGAACGGATGCGGACCCATTTTGCAGACGTGTGAATGGACCCTGAATGAATAAGCCTGGATTTTGTTGGGATTGCGCTAGACCTTTCTCATTAAAGCCAACATGAGGTTTGACCACCATGGCATGTATCATATGGCCTTAAAAATGTCAACTCTGCTATAACATGGTGAGCACACTTTTCTTTATTCTCCTGATGTTTGATATAAGGCTGGCATCAAAGCTGGTATTGCCATGAGAAAGTGGCAGCGCACGGCGAGAGGCTGCCGGAATAAAACTACGACATGTCCGACATTTATTCCGGCAGCCTCTCGCTGTGCGCTGCCGTGCCTCACCGGAACTCCGCCCCCGGTCCAATTATAGTCAATGGGGACGGAGCGTCAGTCCGGGCGCACACGGTCACTAGCGGCAGGACGGATCTGACAAGCTGTTCACCCGACGGAACAGCCTGCCGGAGGTCCGTCCTGCTAGTGTGAAAGTAGCCTAAAATGTAAATATAATTTAGCCTTTTTGCCTTAAAGTCCTTTTGTGTCTAGAAATTTACTGTACATGTCAGGTCTCCTATCTGTGGGGGAGGACCAGAATAGAAGGAGTGGTATTGGGGGGCCCTGGCTCTATGGGGCACAGAAAGCACTGATGGCAGCATGGGCATAGCTATAGCCATACCAACCATAGCACTTTCTATGGGGCACAGAAGTTGAGGGGACCCAGTAATGTGCACTTTTTGTGGGGAATAACAATATGGCAGCTTTTTGCTGTAATGTGAGTATTCTGATATATTGTGTGATTATACATACCTTTAATTGTTGCTGCTTATGCTGTTGTTCTATTTTTCTACACTAGGTGGTGGAGGCCAAATCTTATTTTGCTTTGGGGCCCTATGAATTATAATTATGCCCCTGAATGACAGCCCTGATTAGAACCCCCACTAAGAAACGTACTGTATACCTTTTTTTTTACAGTTCATTTTAATAGGATAAGGTATTAAAGGCTCTGATAAAGACTAGGAGGGGATTTATCATTTGCGTTGGTTTTGTTTTGCTGTGCCAAATTTTTGAAATGGTGCACAGTAATAATATACGGTAATTGTCGGAAGTGCAATGTGGTGTGCGCCTATGCTGTAAAAGAACACCAGGGGGTTGCCTGACGTGGAGATGTGATGTTTTTAAAAGTCGCACATCATAAATGAGACAAAAAAGTTTTTTAATCTGTAATCCTAACCTACTTTTCACTCCACTTCTGAAAGTGGAGAGGCTCAAAAATGCCACATAATTCGACCAAATGTCACAAAAATATGCACTAAATGTTTCACCCGGGCATTACTTATGACATTTTTAGGCCACAATACTGGCGTAGCAGATTGGATAAATGTCCCTCTATGCATTTTGGGGGTGATACTGTTAGGAGTCGACATCTAGAGATGAACTGCCATCTAACAAGCACTGCCTTAAATGGAAGAGATACCATTCCATAGGTGACATATTTAGGAGGCGCAAATGTCCATATTTATGTAAATCCATTACTCATAGAGGTTCTTACTGCTGGAAAAGTTGAGAGCCAGTGTGGAGGTTGATCATTGCTCTAGTGTTTCCCTTGGATCATATGGAAACAGACCATTTAAACAGCAAATTCCATTGGCAGGTGCATAAAGGAAGGGCTTGAAGGGAATCTGTTGCCCATATTCCACCCATATAACTAATGCTGAGGTGCTGTTGTGCACTCAAACATCATCTAAAGCATACCTTTGATATCTTTATGTGCATTTCTGATTGCGTAAAAATTAAGTTTGTACTATATGTAAATAAGTCACAAAGTGCCCAGCAGGGCATTACCAAACTTTCAAAGAGCCCAAGCCCATCTTTTCTCCCGCTCCCAGTAACCCTCCCCCTTCTAACTTTGTGCGACATCACCAATGCCCTCCCCCTCTGTCTGTGATGTCGCCTACCCGTTAAGTGCTTTGTAGGCACAGATTGGTAGTCTGCCTGGACATGTGCAAAACAGTACATACTGTGGGCATTGGCCTCACTATATGTACCGCGCATGTACTGTCTGAACCTGCGCAGGATGTGGACACAGTGGAGAGGTGACATCACAGGCATGCAGGGAGGGCATTGATGATGTTGCACAGAGTTAGGAGAGCATGGCGGAGGTACTGGGCTCTTTGAAGAGGCTGGTTTGGGCTCTTTGAAAGATTGGAAATGCCCCCTTAGGCACTTTGTGCCTCAGTCCATATGGTGCACACCACATTTTCTTATGATCAGAAATGCACATAACGATACCAAAAGTATGCTTTAAATGAGGTTAGAGTATACAAAAGCACCTTATCTAATATATAAAGCTGAGTGTATGTGTGTGTATGTATGTCCGCTAAAGGAATCCGCACCGTCGCATTTACAATCACGAAATTCGGCACACAGGTACATCAGGTGTCCGGGAAGGTTTTAGACCGGGTCTCAGCTCTCTAGGACGTACCGTTCCTGAGATATTCCCCCCAAAAAAATGCAAATATGGCACATCACATGACCTACATTAGCCAATAGAAGCCTGCAGGTCTTTCTCTTCATATCCCAACTGCTATACACAAGGTCACATGTCCCTTATCAGCCAATAGAAGCTCGCAGGTCCTTAGTCTCCACATACACACAGTTTTACACCAAGTTTCCATAACAACTCAGCCATTTTTCTTCAATGCTGCAGGTCAGCTTTAAAAGGCAGGGCGCTGTAGATGACAATGTTAAGGGAGTGGAGTGCTGTGGAGGTCACAGTTCATGGGGCAGGTAGATGGACGTAACCCCCCCAGGCCCCGCTAAGCCACACCCAAATTCGGTTAAGGGGACGGTCCACTATGCAGGTCAGTCTTAAGGGGATTGCTGTAGAGGCCACTGTTAAGGGGACGGAGTGTTGTGGAAATCACTGTTAAGGAGATGGTGTACTGTGGAGGTCACTAATAAACAGGCAGCCGTGGTGGAGGTCACTGTTAAAGGGGCGTGCTGCTGTGGAGGTCACCGATAAGGGGACGGAATGCTGTGGAGGTCACTGTTAAAGGAGCGGACGCAGTGGAGGTCTCTGTTAAGGGGACAGGGAACTGTGGAGGTCACAGTTAAGGGGATGGTCCGCTATGGAGGTCAGTGTTAAGAGGCGGGGTGCTGTAGAAGTCACTGTTAAGGGGGCGGGGTGTTGTGTAGGTCACATTTTAAGGGAACAGAGCTCTGTAGAGGTCACAGTTAAGGGGGCGGGTTGCTGTGGAAATCACTGTTAACGAGACGGGAGGTCACTAATAAAGGGGCGGCCGCTGTGGAGGTCACTGTTGAAGGGAAGGGCTCTGTGGATGTTACTGTTAAGGGGGCAGGCCGCTGTGAAGGTCACTGTTAAAGGGGTGGGGTACTGTAGATGTCACTGTTATAGTGGATACTGTTGATATCTTTTACCGGCCTACACAAACATGAAATGAAATAGATGAAATATACCCGAGCGAAAATGGGTCCTTCTGCTAGTTCGTTATATAGGTGAAATATTCCCTGCCTAACTTCACACTAGACAGAACAATTATGATGGTTTATGTTGCAGTGAGCAGCTTTCAAGCAAGATCCAAATAATTCCAAGCCCCTTTCACACAGTGGGGCCAGAGTTTTTTAATTTTCCGCAATGTTTGTGTTTGTTTTTTCCCTTTATTAAATGTGTAAATGAGCATTTGTTTGTGAATGGGCATTACATTTTTAAAGTGGTTTTCTACAAACTATTTCAGCATCATCCACCTCTATAAACCCTAGAAATAACTACCTATGTGAGACACAAAGCTTCCCCCAGCTGGTCATCACACAAATTGCATTCAACCTTGAAAACAGGGAAAAAGGCAGTTTCATAGGGAGGAGTGTGGGCAAAAAAATATGACTGGATAGATAGATAGATAGATAGATAGATAGATAGATAGATAGATAGATAGATAGATAGATAGAAAAGAAAGATATATAGGAGACAGATGGCTAGATATACGACAGGGAAAGGGCATGCGGAGGAGCAAAGAGGATGGGAATGGCGGTGGTAGCAATGAGGGTGGTTGTAGTCTTCACGGAGGCCCATCCTTCTCCAGTGCTCCCACAGGTCAGGTGTGCTGATGTTGGGATGGACATACCCTTTGTTCCTCTTGTGGCACACCCTGGATTTGGGGACGCCTGCCTGGTAGCGGTTGGGGTGACTTTGATGTTAAATGAGCAGCGGGGTGCAAGCCAGGAGAACAGGTGTCCGTGTTGGATATGCCGACAAATGACCAGACCCTGAGCCATAAAGCCCAGATTACTAGACTGCTGCAGTGATAGTTGGCCATCTGGAAGTTTCACCCATCCGCACAGAGGATCTTTGCAGCTCAGCCAGAGTGACCACTGGATACTTATTCACCTCTCTTACCAAGGCCTTACCCATGATTACTTAACTTAGTGGGGCAGCCAGCTCTAGCAGTAGTCCTGGTTGCTCAAAACTTCTTCCATTTAAGAACTATGTAGGTCACTGTGCTCCTGTGAACTTTCAGTTCAGCAGAAATTTTTTAGATCCTTCTGCAGACCTGTGCCTCCACACAATCCTGTCTCTTAACCCTACAGGCAGTTTTTGGCTCTGTTTTTATTTTGATATGCATCATATAGACAGGGATGGGGCTTTCCAAATCGTGTCCAATCAACTGAACTTACCACCGGTGAACTCAAATCAAGGTGTAGAAACATCTCAGGGATGATCAAGAGAAATGGGAGGCCCCCAAAGCTAAACTTCAAGTGTGATAGCAAAGGGTCTGAATACTTATGTCCATGTGATTTTTTTTTTTTTTTTTTTGTTTTTTTTATTGAAGACATTTCAAAAATTCAGTTTTCATTATGGGGTATTGAGTGCAGAATGATGGGGGGAAACTCCGTTTTTTTTTTAATATTAGCACAAGACGGCAACATAACAAAATGTGAAGAAAGTAAAAGGGTCTAAAGACTTTCTGAATGCATTGTATCGTACATCTCTTGAGTCACAAATAATACCAGCATATACAGCTAAATAATCCAGTGGGTTGAAAGAGTGACGACCATGTTTTTAGATCAGAAAGATATCTGATGACATCTTATCACAGTGGCTGGAATAGTTTGTAAAGAAATCACTCATTACAGATTAACTATTTCTGTAATATTTCACATAAAGTGGTTCAATAATCAAAATTTCAAACAAGACAAGTGTGACCATTATTCAATTTAAATGTTCATGTTGCCTAATAGACAGGTCATACAATCTTACTGCCATGTATGCTCACCCAAAAATGACTACAAAGTCAGGATGTTATTGAATAGCCATGACCGAAAATGGAATGATAACATGAACATGATCGGAAATGCTCTTCTCTGTTATGCAATCTCTAGGGCCTATAGTCCCTCGTGGCAGCTGTGGATGTTTAGAATAGAGTTTAGATGCAAAAGTTCAGCATAAACAACAATTTATACAAGATAACACCTACGACTTCCTGGATTTCTCATATAAAACAACTTCTGATACCGTGCTGAGGTTTCTCTAGTCATCGGAAGTTCATTTCCAATCTTTTAATCATCCTGTAGTAAATTACAGATGTAGCAGAACTAAAAGGAATTGTGATAACATGTCACAATGTCCTGTATGTCTCAGTTTCTCAATTGACAAGGAATAAATGGCAAGGACAACGCCAGAACTGGAGCTGAGAGTAGTTTCAAAAAGCATCTATAGATCTGGAGGATCTAAGATGGCTATGTATTACATGGACAGCCCATTTATCTGAATGGTAATTTTGTAGTGCTTCATTTCCCCCACGGGAGCGCTATAGCATTAATTAACACTTGTTGCTAGATACAATCACAAATTACAACTGGTGCGACAACTATTGATCATCACTACATGCCTAGGCAGATTGGAAAGCCCCTTTGAATGAGGGTTACCCTGAACAATTTATCTTTTCATTTGTATAAGTAAAATCCAAATTATGATTTATTTACTGTAAGCAAAATGTCCTGCTTAGACAGTATGTAGCATCGGATAACATAAAGAAAAAGTGCTCTATGTGAAAAAGGCTCTGTGATTTTACACAAATTTATTCTGGTTGTCAGCCCTCATTGAAGTAACTGGTACAAAAGGCCAAAAAAGTGACGGATAGGGCAACTACTGTTTAAAATAATTTCACCGTGCCCCCAAAATGCCACAGTTTAATATTTAAGAGCAAAACTTGTGTTTGGGAGTTTGAACGGGTTATCCAGTAATAAATATTCCTCTGGATAGGTCATCAATATCAGATCGGTGGAGGTCCAACTTCCAGGACTCTGCCTATCAGCTTCCTAGGCCATGTGACGTCACCGTACATCATTCACATGGCCTAGTTGCAGCTCAGCCCTATTGAAGTGAATGTGGCTAAGCTACAATACCAAGCACAGCCATTATACAATGTACGTTGCTGTGCTTGGAAAGCCGCTGGGAGCCAGCTGAGCTCCGGTAAGCGTGGTGACTCCCTGAAACAGCTGAATGGCAGAGGTGCTGGGACTCGGACCCCCGCCGTTGTGATAATGACCTATACCGAGGATCGGTAATCATTATCTATTCCTGGATAACCCCTTTAATAGTAATCATTAGGAAATCAGTGTCATAGCAGCTGCAATGATTCAGAGACGAGAACTCAGTAGCATATATACATGGGCCCTGGTTCATCAAGGCTGGCATCCGCTATGCTGGTGTTGATGGGGCCTGCACTGCTGGAGGAGCCACTTAATTTATGCCTCCTCTGGCAGTCCATGCTCCGGAATGAAATCTACAGCAGCTTTGTAGTGATTATTTATGGTAATTTCTGGCATAAATAATGATGAATGAGCCAGGGACGTTGGCCCCTTCCTTGCTTCACCCTCGTCTTGCCCACTTTTTGTAAAATTGGCGAGGGCGGCGTAAAATGCCAAGTGCAACATTGTAAAGTAGAATGTCCGGTGGATTTGTGACTTTTCTACTTCAGAAACAGGCGTAGGGGGGATATTGAATTTCCCCCAGTCTTTATTAGCAACTCTGAGGTTCCTGTGTCGTTCAAATACACTGCACCTAAAATCTACACTTCACTTTGGAAATTTAGTGCAGGTGCAGTGTGTGTGAATAGAGCAGTGTGGCGAAACCAACCTCGCCACTGGGTTTTGAAGAGGCCTGTTTACCAGCCTCTTGCCTCAGGATTATGGCCCATACTAACTTTAAAGGAGAAGACAGACCGGCCGCACAGCTTAAATCTGTCTTTGGAATTGTATTTTGTTATGTGAGGGTACCCAGATAGCCCATTTTATTGTATTCGTGTATTCTGAGTGCCATTCACCTAATGATATGCACTCAGACTTGAGCTATCTGGGGCTATGTTAAATGTCTGTGTTTGCTGTGGGGGTGTGACATTGTGTGTTTGGGTGGTGATTTCTGTCCTGTTGTCTCCACATGTGTATTGGCGATTTCCCTTTGTCCTGAGAGATAATTGAATTGCTCCTCGGGTGTCTCCAGGGCAGAGAGGAGGAAACCATGATGCATTGTGGGGATGTGTTGTGTCTGTGTATCCTGAGTGCTACGTATCTGTCCTGTGTCACAGTCTTCCTTCTGGTCCCCTAGGGGCGTGTCCACCAGATGGGGACCTGCATAAATACGGGCGGGTAGCCCTCAATAAAGTGTTCCTGTTTTATACCTTCATGAAGTCTTGGCTCATGTTTGGGGGATGGGATAACTACACTCTTGGGGATTGCTATATCACAATACTCCCCTGAATATAAGCTCTTGTAAGAGCTTGTTCATGGTTCCTGCTCTCTGGATGTAGGAGAGGTTCACCCACTGGAGCCTGGAGCCTTGTCGTAGGTCCAGGGTGGGTAGGAGACGGCGAGACCTCCACCAAGCTTCGGCGGTTCGTGGGGTCTGCAGCGCTGACGGTGTCAAGTGGAGTGCTTGGAGTCCTCTGGAAGCACTAGGAGCACCTATCGACGGAGGTACCTGGTCGGGGTGCTAGGCATTCCGTTACAAGCAGGCTGAGTGATGTATCTGGTCACCTGCCCCCCCCCATCAGCGGCCATCTTATGAATAGGAGATCTATGCAGACAGCACAGAAGATTTGACCAAGGGGACATGGCTTATGAAATATAGCAAACGGCACAGAATATCAACAAAGGCTGTATTAGTAAGTGCCATATAGTCCTCTTACATACACACTGGTCACAAGTAGCCAGAAAGTGGCCAACTTCTTAAAGTATGGGTTTTCAAAATTCACCCCATCCCTCAGTCCCTGACGTTAAAGTTTTTTTTTAAGTGATGGGATGGCCTGTCCTCAGTATACTTTATCCCCATTGACTTCAATAGGTGCAGCGCTGCAGTGACAAGCCCTGTCTACTTCAATGTGGACAGTGCTTTGTAGTTACCGTGCCGTGGAACTCTTGGACCTCTTCTTGAAGAATAGAGCTGTCATAGTGTTATGCCAATTCTATACCTACTATTACCATGAGGATTACTCTTCAGATAACATCGTCCCCTCACAGCATCATTAAACTGACAGTGGATTACCTAACTATATAGAAGTTTTATCTCTTTGTGCTGACTGTCAAAAATGACAATAGTTTGTATTTAATTTTCAATAGCATGGTACTGACAAAATGAAAAACCGTCAAAATTCTAAATAAATATGTTTTCTATGAATATTAAGAGAGATTTACCAAAAGTGTTGTAAAGGAAAACTGGCTTAGTTGCCCATAGCAAACAATCAGATTCCAACTTCTTTCATTTTCCAAAGGAACTCTGAAAAATGAGATAGAATCTGATTGGTTGCTATAGGCAACTAAGCCAGTTTGACCTTACACCACTTTTGATAACTCTCCCCCATTGAGCTTAAAAATACTCCTTCCTGATGGAAGTGTCCCTTTAACATGCAAGTTCAGCTTTATGGAGCATCCAAATTTTCTGTTTGTGTTATGTTCATATACAATCCTCAACTCTGAAACTTCAACACCAAAAAGGTCAAGCTGTAAGGTTATGGAAATCGAGAAGTAGCAGGTGTCGCTAAGATCTGCAAATGATCACATTTTCAAGCACCTAGCTCAAATCTCTGGTGTGTGGGAAGCAGTGCTTGAAGTGGGCCGGAACGCGGCGGTACTCAGTACCGCCACTTCCAAAAATTGCCCTGGAGAGTACCAGCACCTCTCCGTGCGCCCAGTACGTGGGTTTCCGGTACCGGAGCGCAGCGGAGAGCTGGCAGTATCTCCTCCCTAATGTCGTTGGCTGGGCAGCTAGTGGAGGGGGGCGGGTCGTTGCAGAGTACGGCTCAGGCTGGCGCAGGCAGGGAGTTGACCTCACGTTAGGTGACGTCAACTCCTTCCCGCGCGCCTGTGTGGAGCGATCAGTGCGGCGACCAGTGACTGGTCCTCCTTGGAGTCAGGAGTCGGACGGTGCAGCAAAGAACATCGACTTTGCTTTGGAATCCAACTTCTGAAGAGTACTGGTGAGTGACAGGCACCCCCCCTCCCCCCACACACATTAGTTCGTCTCTGTACCAGTACCCCCCCCCCCCCCCCTGGCAGGGGGGTACTGGTACAGAGAGGAATTAATGTGTGTGATGAGGGGGGGGGGGGGGGCCTGATGTGCAGGGGGGTACTGGTACAGAGAGGGACGAATGTGCGGGGGGGGGGGGGGTACTGGTACATAGAGGAACTAATATATATGTGTCTGATGGGTGGGTCTGATGTGTAGGGGGCCCCTGCACATCAGACCCCCCCATCACACACATATATATTAGTTCCTCTATGTACCAGGACCCCCCCCCCACCACCGCACATTCGTTCCTCTCTGTACCAGTACCCCCCTGCACATCAGACCCCCCCCCCCCTCATCACACACATTAGTTCCTCTCTTTACCAGTACCCCCCCCCCCCCACCACCACCACACATTAGTGCCTCTCTGTACCAGTACCCCTCTGCACATCAGACCCCCCATCACACACATATATATTAGTTCATCTATGTACCAGTACCCCCCCCCCCACCACCGCACATTCGTTCCTCTCTGAACCAGTACCCCCCTGCACATCAGACCCCCCCCTCATCACACACACACACACATTAATTCCTCTCTGTACCAGTACCCCCCCTGGCAGGGGGGTACTGGTACAGAGAGGAATTAATGTGTGTGTGTGTGATGAGTGGGGGGGGGGTCTGATGTGCAGGGGGGTACTGGTACAGAGAGGAACGAATGTGCAGTGGTGGGGGGGGTACTGTACTGGTACATAGAGGAACTAATATATATGTGTGTGATGGGGGGGTCTGATGTGCAGGGGCCCCCTGCACATCAGACCCCCCCATCACACACATATATATATTAGTTCCTCTATGTACCAGTACAGTACCCCCCCCCACCACCGCACATTCGTTCCTCTCTGTACCAGTACCCCCCTGCACATCAGACCCCCCCCCCCCCACTCATCACACACACACACATTAATTCCTCTCTGTACCAGTACCCCCCTGCCAGGGGGGTACTGGTACAGAGAGGAATTAATGTGTGTGTGTGATGAGGGGGGGGTCTGATGTGCAGGGGGGTACTGGTTCAGAGAGGAACGAATGTGCGGTGGTGGGGGGGGTACTGTACTGGTACATAGAGGAACTAATACACACACACACATTAATTCAGTATTGGGGGGGGGAGCACCGGCGCCTAATAGAGTACCGGCACCTCTTTTGGCCCACTTAAAGCACTGGTGGGAAGCGCATCAAAGCCATAATGAAAGCAAAATTCTTTAGCCACATAAAACCTTAAAAATCGGATCAAGTTGTGCAGGATGATTGTGCAATGCCTCCTGTTCGTTGACATGCCAGTTATTGCCACTTTTCCCAGAGTGAAAGAATCCTTGAAATGAGGGACCTTGGTTCATCACTCCAGCAGATCACTACATGCCTAGGCAGAGATGTCATACTGTTCAACGTTGTGTGTTCCACTGGTTTGGAGAGAAAAATGAACTAGTATGACAGCAGGAGGTGCAGAGAGGCGAACCTCTGCACGGAGGGATTGTCTGATTAGAAGAATAGTGCGTAGTGATCCATTCTGTACTGCAAATGAAATTGGACGTCACATCCCAAGCCTAGGGCGGCAAACAGTGTGTATACACAAATCATCAGAAGGTGTTTGCACAACATTGGGCTCCGAACCAGGCTCCGAACCACCATTTTTAAAGACTGTCATGATGCACAACAAGATGATAATGGAGTCTGGAATGGAGGTCTATCCTCTTCAGTGATTAGTCATGCTTTTATCTTTGACACAATGATAGCCAGATTTTGGTCTGGAGACCACATGAGCCAATCCATGAAAAGGCCTACAAAGGAACATCACATTGGTCCTACTCCCAGGATTATGGATTATGGCGTGAGTGGCATAATGTATTGTAGCCAGTCCCCTTTAGTCTTTATTTCAGGTACACTAATAGCTTGAGGTTACATTTAATTGGTCGTGGATCCAGTGGTAAAGGGTATTTCTCCAAAGTGTCCCAGGAGCCGTGTTTAACCCCTTAAGGACCGGGCTCATTTTCACCTTAAGGACCAGGCCATTTTTTGCAAATCTGACCAGTGTCACTTTAAGTGCTCATAACTTTAAAACGCTTTGACTTATCCAGGCCATTCTGAGATTGTTTTTTCGTCACATATTGTACTTCATGACACTGGTAAAATGAAGTCAAAAAAATTATTTTTTTTGCACAAAAAAATACCTAATTTACCAAAAATTTGAAAAAAATTAGCAAATTTCAAAGTTTCAGTTTCTCTACTTCTGTAATACATAGTAATACCCCAAAAAATTGTGATGACTTTACATTCCCCATATGTCTACTTCATGTTTGAATTGTTTTGGGAATGATATTTTATTTTTTGGGGATGTTATAAGGCTTAGAAGTTTAGAAGCAAATCTTGAAATTTTTCAGAAATTTACAAAAACTCAATTTTTAGCGACCAGTTCAGGTCTGAAGTCACTTTGCGAGGCTTACATAATAGAAACCACCCAAAAATGACCCCATCTAAGAAACTACACCCCTCAAGGTATTCAAAACTGATTTTGCATACATTGTTAACCCTTTAGGTGTTGCACAAGAGTTATTGGCAAATGGGGAGGAAATTTGAGAATTTCATATTTTTGTCAAATTTTTCATTTTAACCCATTTTTTCCACTAACAAAGCAAGGGTTAACAGCCAAACAAGACTGTATCTTTATTGCCCTGACTCTGCCGTTTACAGAAACACCCAATATGTGGCCGTAAACTACTGTACGGCCACACAGCGGGGCGTAGAGTGAAAGGTGCACCATATGGTTTTTGGAAGGCTGATTTTTATGGACTGGTTTTTTGACACCATGTCCCATTTGAAGCCCCCTGATGCACCCCAAGAGGAGAAACTCCCTAAAAGTGACCCCATCTAAGAAACTACACCCCTCAAGGTATTCAAAACTGATTTTACATACGTCGTTAACCCTTTAGGTGTTGCACAAGAGTTATTGGCAAATGGGGATGAAATTTGAGAATTTCATTTTTTTGCCTAATTTTCAATTTTAACCCATTTTTTCCACTAACAAAGCAAGGGTTAACAGCCAAACAAGATTGTATCTTTATTGCCCTGACTCTGCCGTTTACAGAAACACCCCATATGTGGCCGTAAACTACTGTACGGGCACACAGTAGGGCGTAGAGTGAAAGGTGCGCGGTTTGGTTTTTGGAAGCCAGATTTTGCTGGACTGGTTTTTTGACACCATGTCCCATTTGAAGCCCCCCTGATGCACCCCTAGAGTAGAAACTCCATAAAAGTGACCCCATCTAAGAAACTACACCCCTCAAGCTATTCAAAACTGATTTTACAAACTTTGTTAACCCTTTAGGTGTTGCACAAGATTTAATGGAAAATAGAGACACAATTTCAAAATTTCACATTTTTGGCAGATTTTCCATTTTAATATTTTTTTTCCAGTTACAAAGCAAGGGTTAACAGCCAAACACAACTCATTATTTATGGCCCTAATTCTGTAGTTTACAGAAACACCCCATATGTGGTCGTAAACCGCTGTACGGGCACACGGCAGGGCGCAGAAGGAAAGGAATTCCATACGGTTTTTGGAAGGCAGGTTTTGCTGGACTGTTTTTTTTGACACCATGTCCCATTTAAAGCCCCCCTGATGCACCCCTAGAGTAGAAACTCCAAAAAAGTGACCCCATTTTAGAAACTACGGGATAGGGTGGCAGTTTTGTTGGTACTAGTTTAGGGTACATATGATTTTTGGTTGCTCTATATTACACTTTTTGTGCAGCAAGGTAACAAGAAATAGCTTTTTTGGCACGTTTTTTTTTTTTGTTATTTACAACATTCATCTGACAGGTTAGATCATGTGGTCATTTTATAGAGCAGGTTGTCGCGGACGCGGCGATACCTAATATGTATACATTTTTTTTTATTTATGTAAGTTTTATACAATAACTTCATTTTTAAAACCAAAAAAATGTTTTAGTGTCTCCATATTCTAAGAGCCATAGTTTTTTCAGTTTTTGGGCGCTTATCTTGAGTAGGGTCTCATTTTTTGCGGGATGAGATGACGGTTTGAGTGGCACTATTTTGGGGTGCATATGATTTTTTGATCGCTTGCTATTACACTTTTTGTGACGTAAGATGGCAAAAAATGGCTTTTTTTACACTGTTTTTATTTTTATTTTTTTACGGTGGTCATCTGAGGGGTTAGGTCATGTGATATTTTTATAGAGCCGGTCGATACGGACGCGGCGATACCTAATATGTATACTTTTTTTTTATTTATGTAAGTTTTACAGAATGAGTTCATTTTTGAAAAAAAAAAAATCATGTTTTAGTGTCTCCATAGTCTAAGAGCCATAGTTTTTTCAGCTTTTGGGCGATTATCTTGAGTAGGGTCTCATTTTTTGCGGGATGAGATGACGGTTTGATTGGTACTATTTTGGCGTACATGCGACTTTTTTGATCACTTTTATTACCTTTTTTGGGAAGTAAGGTGGGCAAAATTTCAATTTTCTCATAGTTTTTATTTTTTTATTTTTATGGCGTTCACCGTGCGGGGAAAGTAACATGACCATTTTATAGATCAGGTCGTTACGGACGCGGCGATACCTAATATGTGTAGTTTATTTTATTTTTTTAATTTTTATTCAGTGATAAATGTTTTTTTTTTTATCTTAACTTTTTTCACTTTTTTTTACATTTTTGTGACCCAGACCCACTTGGTTCTTGAAGATCCAGTGGGTCTGGTGTCTGTATAATACAGTACAGAACAATATATATTGTTCTGTACTGTATTTTACTTACACTGAACAGATCTGTGCTTTTAGCACAGATCTGTTCAGCACCATGGACAGCAGGACGCCTGAGCAGGCGTCCTGTTGCCATGGGAACCCTCCCCGTCTGCTCAGAACTTCGCAGACGGGGAAGGGTAAGGACGGGGCTGAGGGGGGCTCTCTGGGGGCTCTCTCCCTCTCCATCGGGGGGCTGCAAAGCCACAGCAGCCCCCCGATGGAGAGGGAGGGAGCTCCCTGACCAATGACAGTTAACTTTTTCCATACAGCGGTCCGTACGGACCGCGGTATGGAAAGGGTTAAACGGCTGACATCTTCACAGATGTCAGCCGTTTATACCAGGGTGCCAGCAATGTGCTGGCACCCTGGTATACCCACTAGAAGCCAACGATCGTTCATGGGGAGGCGGGCGGGGGATCGCGATCCCGCCTGCCGCACGCCCGCCTCCCGCAACGCCCCCACCGCCTGCGACACCCCCCCCCCGCACCACCCTCCGGCATAAAATCGTGCAGGGGTGCAGGGGGGGGTGAAAAATAATGATTTTAGCCACTCTAAAGTTTCTGATCCCCGCGGTCAGGGACCGCGGGCATCAGAAACTGCAAAAAGCGCAGCAAACCGCAGGTCTGAATTGACCTGCGGTTTGCTGCGATCGCCGATACGGGGGGGTCAAATGACCCCCCCTGCGTTGTTACGGGATGCCGGCTGAATGATTTCAGCCGGCGTCCCGTTCCGATTAACCCCTGCGGCGCCGGAATTCCGAATTTAAGTCAGGACGTACCTGTACGCCCTTGGTCCTTAAGGACTCGGGAAATAGGGCGTACCGGTACGCCCTGCGTCCTTAAGGGGTTAAACAAGACAATGCCAGGCTGCATATTGCTTGTGCTACTGAGAGCAGCCTACATGGCCTTAACGTGGTACCATAGCCTGCAGCGTCTCCAGACTTGTCTCCCATCAAATACATCTGGGACGTCATTGGTTGGCAATTGCAAAGGGAGCTGTCAGCAGCAGGTCTTGATGATTTGCGGGCCCAGATGCATTCAGCGTGGCAGGACAATCCTCAAGCAACCATTAATAACATCGTTGATAGCATGCCAAAGCATGTAAGTGCATGTATTTCTGCTCATGATGCTCATACTCGATAATGAATAAATCAAGATGCTTTAAATATTTTGTTTCCATTTTTTGTAGGTCATGTATATATGGTTGTAACCTGTCAGTATGTGCTTTTATTCTTGGAGCAATATTTTTTTTTCTTCCATTTTTGAAACAGTGTATTTATGTAAGTAAGGTTGGGACAAGCTCTCTTAGTACCCAAGACAAGGTTTCAAATTTCATAACCATCCCTCACCCTTGTCCTCTTAGGCATAATTTCCTAATCATTTTTCAGATGCCAGCTATGGTCAGGGCACAAGTTATATTAATGTGTATGTAACACCCCTTTTGGCAGCCCTCGGTAGGCAGGGTGTATGGTGATTCTCACCTCACTATGACGCAGTGCCTCCACCCAAACCGACCCCCCCCCCAAGCCAAATTTGCAACCTAATCTATTCCGTCCTAACATTACTTAGAGCAATACAAAACATACAGGGTAAGGCTACTTTCACACCTGCGACACTACGCTCCGGCCACCTGATCCGGCTGAAAATGCAAGGAATCGGCTGGACACAAACTGCAGCATGCGATCCCGCTGATTCTCTGCATTTTTGCCAGATTGTGGCCGGATCTCTGCCGTACCCCATTAAAGTTAATGGGGCTGGCGGGCATTTTGTCTGCATCCAGCAGTGCCGGATCCAGTGAATTCCAGCAGGCTGTTCTCTGCTGGAACAGCCTACCACAATCACTAACACAGATGTGAAAGTAGCCTAATACAGGTCCACATACCTCATACATCCAGTGATGTCTCCTTTGATGTAGATGTTCTCTGTCCTCATCTTCTCCTTTCAGACCAGACCGCCATGATGATTTTTCAGCCATCTCTTCTCTCTGCAGAGTTTGAAAGACAGACATCTTAGTTTCCTACTTTTCCATCATCCTCCCACCTTCTGAACACCCCATCCTGCCACCCCCAATACTGTGCCCACTGTGCTCCCTATATAGGTTACACACAGATAGTTCCCCTTCAATAATTATTGCCACACAGTGTCCTAAAAAAACAACTGTGCCCAGGAAACAGTGTCCCTGACACTAATAGTGTGAACATAATGTTCCCCAAAAATAATTGTGCTAAGCTGATATTGTGCCAGGGTGGTAACAGTGCTCCCCAAAGTCCCACCAATAGAAATAATTATCTACCAGACAGCACATAGTAATAATAGTGCCCCTACAGTAATAAAATCCCACTGTGTCCCAGAAGTAATAATGCTCCCATAGTGCTCATACTAGTATTCAAGTTCCTTATAGTCCCTCAACTGTAATAAAGCCCACCATAATGCCCCCGGTAGTAATAATTCTCTTTATAATGTGTTACAGTAAAAATAAAAGTGCCCTGTTATGTGGCAGTATGAAAAATACCTGCTCTTAGTGCACCCTGTAAAGCCAATGTCCCCATAGTACCCTCATAATGTGTGCCAATGCCCTTTACTGTGTGCCCAAAAAACCTTTTAGTGCCCCCAGTTGAGACAAGGTCCCCATAGTGCCCTATAATTTGCACCAGTATAAAATACTCCTATATCGTGCCCCAATAGTGCGCCTCCGCTCATCCCCATGGTGCCTGACAATGTGCCATGATAAAATGCCCCCATAATGTGTGCCAGTATAATTTCCCTATACAATGACCCCAATAGTGCTCCTCTCCTCCCTTCTCCATAGTGCCCTCCATGTGGGCCAGTATATAAGATTGGGTCCCCAGTAGATGCCCCCATAGTGCTCCCCCTTCTCTATAGTGCCCCCCATGTCTGCTAGTATATAAGATAGGGCCCTCAAAGTGCTCCTCCCCTCCATTGTGCCCCCCATGTCTGCCAGTATATAAGATAAGGCCCCAGAAGATGCCCCCATAGTGCTCCTTTCCCCCCTTCTCCATAGTGCCCCCCATGTGTGCAAGTATATAAGATAGGGTCCCCGTAGTGCTCCTCCCTCTCCATAGTGCCCCCCCATGTGTTCCAGTATAAAAGATAGGGCCCCCATATTTCTCCCCCCCTTCATTGCGCCCCCCATGTGTGCCAGTATATAAAACAGTTATTTTGCATATTACAGTACATAAAGTAGGCAGGCCCCCCCCCCCCCCCGTATGTCACTTGCTCAGATAGGCCCCCATATCTGTTGCTCAGAACCCCCCCTATCAGATGCCCATTCACACCCCTCATATCAGTTGCACAGACCCCCCCATATGCCAGTTGACCAGGACCCCCCCATATCAGTTACTCAGGAGGAACCCCCCCAATATCAGTTGTTTATTTATTCAGCCCCCCCATATGTCAGTTGCCCAGGACACCCCCCCATATCAGTTACTCAGGAGGATCCCCCCCAATATCAGTTGTTTATTTATTCAGCCCCCCCCATATGTCAGTTGCTCAGCCCCCCAATATCAGTTATTTATTTATTCAGCCCCTTTCCCATATGTCAGTTGTTCAGCCCCCAATATCAGTTATTTATTCAGCCCCCCATATGTCAGTTGCTCAGCCCCCCCAATATCAGTTATTAATTTATTCAGCCCCCACAATATCAGTTATTTATTTATTCAGCCCCCCCCCCATATGTCAGTGGCTCAGCCTCCCCCCTTGCTCAGTCAGGAGTCGGACCCCCAGAGTCAGGCACCCCCATATGCTTATTTCAGGCCCCCCATGATGTGATAGACCCCAGGGCCCCATGATATCAGACCTCAGATCAGACTAAAATAAATAATTAAAACTTACCTTTCCTGCTATCCCTGTCCTGTCTCCAACAGCCCGCGCTGCACTCGTGACCTGACTGCGTACAGTGTCAGGTCATATTGCGCCCTGTGCGCAGTCAGGCTGGAGGAGACAAGCGCCGCAGGGGTAAGTAAGCAAGCGCCGATCTCTTGCATACTAGTGAGCGCTTCTGGATGCGCTTACTAGTATGATACTAGTGAACGCTTCCAGAAGCGCTCACTAGTATGAATGGGCCCCCTCACACGCCGGGCCCCTGTGCAGCTGAACCGGCTGCATCGGCGATATGTCCGCCCCTGCAGCAACTGGTCTTTATCTTCTCATACAGGAGCCGTCAGGACTGTGCTGTAGGGTTAATGCAGCAGCTGAGCTTTTTTTTCTCATACAGGAGCTGTCAGGACTGCGCAGTAGGGTTAATTCAGCCTCTGAGCTTTATATTTTCACATAGGAGCTGTCAGGACTGTGCTGTAGGGTTAATGCAGCAGCTGAGCTTTCTCTTCTCCTACAGGAGCTGTAAGGACTGTGCTGTAGGATTATTGCAGCAGCTGAGCTTTATCTTCTCATACAAGAGCTGTCAGGACTGTGCTGTAGGTGAGCAACAGCTAAGCTTTATCTGCTCATGCAGGATCTGTCAGGACTGTGCTGTAGGGTTAATGCAGCAGCTGAGCTTTCTCTTCTCCTACAGGAGCTGTCAGGACTGTGCTGTAGGATTAGTGCAGCAGTTGAGCTTTATCTTCTCATGCAGGAGCTGTCAGGACTGTGCAGGAATCACAGTAGCTGTCAGGACTGTGCTGTGATGTCTGCACAGAAGCAGGGCACACTTCTGTCTCTGGAGATCTCTGTCTCCCTATCTCCTGCCCATGCTTCTGTCTCAAAAATGGCTGCTTTTCCTCTTCATTAGGTTTTCACCCTGCCATTGGTTGCAGGGAGGAACAAGTGGTCATGGGATTTGTAGTTCCCTTCATCTCAAAAGAATCACCACTAATGCCTGCTGCTGTGAGTCCATGCTTGTAATTGGCAACAGCATCCACTAGACCTACTGCTTTCTCTGCAGGGGTTACACATATAATATATTTCCCTTATGGTGTCCTAGGTAGCTATCTACTCTACATATCTCTGGCCCTGTTTTTAAGTATGAGCCTAAAGTGTAAGATTTCCTTACTTTCCTGTGTAAAGCAGTAAATTGATTGATAGGCAGCAAAAGACATTTAAGACACCTGAATTATTGGCCCATTTCAGCCCTTGACAATAATGTCCCTAAAACTGTACTATGTCTGTGAAGTCTGATTTATTCTTTACAGATATACTAAAACTGTACTGTTTAACCCCCCCCCCCCCCCCCAAAAAAAAGAAAAAGAAAAACTCATAACTCCAGAAGATTTCTTCACTATAGTCCTGTAGTCCTATTATTGAACATTTTCTAACAACCTACCATTTATATTAGACATAAGGGTTCATTTGAGTGTCAATTTTTATTAAATTCGTAGATTGATCCACCAAGGTTCCTCGTAAACCAGATCTTTTTTCAGTAATATGACTTGACTGACTTTACAAAATTTTTGCTTCTTTCAAAAGTACTAGCATTTTCCCCAATTTCGTCATCACATCCGATGCTGGGCAGAGTGAAACTTCCTTGTCTTTTAAGCCTCCAGCATTTTTTACGTCACAAAGGAATTTTAAGCTGGTTGTGAAGAGACGCGGAGACTCACTAGGCAGTAATTTCTGCAGTACATTTGCATAGACCTCTGTATTGTCAAGGCCTGACACATAGGGGCACATTTATTAAGATCAGCTTTTTAGATGCTGGTCTTGATAAGCCCTATACCTGGCGGTGGATCCGCTGGAGTTATGAACAGGTGCAGGACTCTTCATAACTTCGGCGCATCTACTGCCATTTCTAAATATAACACAGCTTCCTAGCTGTCTTACATTTAGACCATTTTCTAAGCCTAAAACAGGTGTAGAAAATGGTAAATGAGACGGGCCTACTGGCCCACCCTCTTCTCCACCCACTCCATGCCCAATTTTTGGGACTTGGCGTGAACGGAGAGAAGTCACAGATTATAGCGCAAAGGACCGTAAACAGAAATACACCTAATTTATGCTAGTTTTACACTAGTGGCAAGGAACTCCGGCAGGCTGTTTCGGCAGGTGACCAGCCTGTCGGATCCGTGCTGCCGCCTCTCTGCATGTTTGCTGTGCTGCCGCCGGAACTCCAGCCCGCCCCCATTGTAGTCAATGGGGCCGGAGCGGTAGTCCGGGGCCACGCATGCACTAGCAGCAGCACAGATCCGACAGGCTGTTCACCCGCCGGAACAGCCTAACAGAGCTCCTTGCCACTAGTGTGAAAGTACCCTTAGGTGTATTTCTGTCTAATAAATGATTCCCATAGTTTGTATATTTAAGTATAGGATGATGCAAACATATTGTAATTACAGCATTCCAGTTATAGATATATACTATATTTGATACTTCAACTAGGCCTGTTCACCCTTTTAACCATTGAATAACAACATGGACACAGGCTCTGCCAGATTGCAAACAATTTCTGGAGAATACATTAATCTGTGTTATTGCTACTGTATATTCCTATTAAAGGGAGTCTTTCACCTAAAATCACCATTATAGAACGTCAAGGGTGGTGAATACTTTTGCAAGGCACTGTAGGTGCCCAGGGGCGGCGTTCATGCAGCCAGTGCCCAGGGCCCTCGGTGCTTTTCATACAAAACCCCTCCCCTTTTACCCCTCTGGCCCGCCCTAGGTTCTTCTGATTACGTCCTCCTCTTAGTGAGAAATCCAGCGCCAGCGCTGTTCAACAGATTCGCCGCGCATGTGCACTTCATTCCCCATTATGGGCAGAGGCACAAGGCCGGCTAGATCGGGATGTACGGGCCGGCACATGCACATTAAACGCTCTTGTGCCTCTGCCCATAATGGGGAATGAAGTGCACATGCACGGCAAATCTGTTGAATGGCACTGGCGCTGGATTTCTCACTAAGAGGAGGACGTAATCAGAAGAACCTAGGGCGGGCCAGAGGGGTGAAAGGGAAGGGGTTTCGTATGAAAAGCACCGAGGGCCCTGGGCACTGGCTGCATGAACGCCGCCCCTGGGCACCTACAGTGCCTTGCAAAAGTATTCACCACCCTTGACGTTTTTTGTATTTTGGTGCCTCACCTCCTGGAACTAACATGGATTGTTTTAGGATTTGTATCATTTAATTTACAGAACATGCCCACAACTTTGAAGATGTTTTTTTTTTTTTATTGTGAAGCAAACAACAAATAGGACAAAATAACAGAAAAAGTCAATGTGCATAACTATTCACCCCCCTAAAGTCAATACTTTGCAGAGCCACCTTTTGTGGCAATCACAGCTCCAAGTCGCTTTGGATAAGGCTCTATAAGCTTGTCACATCGTACCACTGGTATTTTTGCCCATTTCTCCTTGCAAAACTGCTCCCGCATCTTCAAGTTGGATGGTTTGCGCTTGTGAACAGCAATCTGTAAGTCTGACCACAGATTTTCTATTGGATTGAGATCTGGGTTTTGACTAGACCATTCCAACACATTTACATGTTTCCCCTTAAACCACTCAAGTGTTGCTTTAGCCGTGTGTTTGGGGTCATTGTCCTGTTGAAAGGTGAATCTCCGTCCTTTCCTCAAATCACGCACAGAGTGCTACAGGTTTTGCTCAAGAATATCACTGTATTTTGCACCATCCATTTTTCCCTCAACTCTGACCAGTTTCCCAGTCCCGGCTGCTGAAAAACATCCCCACAGCATGATGCTGCCACCACCATGTTTCATTGTTTTGATGGTGTTCTTTGGGTGATGTTATGGGTTTGCGCCAGACATAGCGTTTTCTTTGATGGCTGAAAAGTTTAATTTTAGTCTCATCAGACCAGAGCACCTTCCTCCATACATTTTGGGAGTCTCCCATATGCCTTTTCACAAACTCACGTGTTTTTAGCTGAAAGTAATGGCTTTCTTCTGACCACTCTGCCATAAAGCCCAACTCTATGGAGCGTACGGCTTAATGTAGTCCTATGTACAGATACTCCAGTCTCTGCTGTGGAACTCTGCTGCTCCTCCAGGGTTACCTTAGGTCTCTATGTTGCCTCTCTGATTAATGCCCTCCTTGCCCGGTCTGTGAGTTTTGGTGGGCGGCCGTCTCTTGGCAGGTTTGCTGTTGTGCCATGTTCTTTCCATTTGGTTATAATAGATTTGATGGTGCTCCTGGGGATCATCAAAGATTTGGATATTTTTTTATAACCTAACCCTGACTTATACTTCTCAACAACATTGTCCCTTACTTGTTTGGAGAGTTCCTTGGTCTTCATGGCAGTGTTTGATTAGTGATGCCTCTTGCTTAGGTGTTGCAGCCTCTGGGTCCTTTCAAAAAAGGTGTGTATATGTAATGACAGATCATGTGACACTTAGATTGCACACAGGTGGACATCATTTCACTAATTATGCGACTTCTGAATGTAATTGGTTGCACCAGAGCTTTTTATGGGCTTCCTAACAAAGGGAGTGAATACATAGGCACATGACAATTTTCTGTTTTCTATTTCTAAACAATATTTTTTAACTGTTTGAAGGTTTTCTGTGGGTAAACTGTTTGAATGTTTTCTAAGAGATGCTATCTTGGAGTACTTCAATAAAAACAAGCAAATAACATCATATCAGCATGGCTTCATGAGGGATCGGTCATGTCAAACTAATTTAATCAGTTTCTATGAGGAGGTAAGTTTTAGACTTGACAGCGGCGAATCAATGGATGTAGTATATCTGGACTTCTCTAAAGCATTTGACACTGTACCACTTAAAAGGTTAGTATATAAATGAGAATGCTCGGACTGGGAGAAAACGTCTGTATGTGGGTAAGTAACTGGCTCAGTGATAGAAAACAGAGGGTGGTTATTAATGGTACACACTCAGATTGGGTCACTGCCACTAGTGGGGTACCTCAGGGGTCAGTATTTGGCCCTATTCTCTTCAATATATTTATTAATGATCTTGTAGAAGGCTTGCACAGTAAAATATAAATTTTTGCAGATGACACTAAACTGTGTAAAGTAATTTACACTGAAAAGGACAGTATACTACTACAGAGGGATCTGGATAGATTAGAGGCTTGGGCAGAGAAGTGGCAGATGAGGTTTAACACTGACAAATGTAAGGTTATGCACATGGGAAGGAATAATGCAAGTCACCCGTACATACTAAATGGTAAAACACTGGGTAACACTGACATGGAAAAGGACCTAGGAATTTTAATAAACAGCAAACTAAGCAGTAGGGCATAGATGCCCATGATGAGAACATAGTCCTACCACTTTACAAATCACTAGTCAGACCACACATGGAGTACTGTGTACAGTTCTGGGCTCCTGTGAACAGGGCAGATATTGCAGAGCTGGAGAGGGTTCAGAGGAGGGCAACTGAAGTAATAACTGGAGCAGGTCGACTACAGTACCCTGAAAGATTATCAAAATTAGGGTTATTCACTTTAGAAAAAAGACGACTGAGGGGAGATCCAATTACTATGTATAAATATATCAGGGGTCAGTACAGAGATCTCTCCCATCATCTATTTATCCCCAGGACTGTGACGAGGGGACATCCTCTGCATCTGGAGGAAAGAAGCTTAGTACACAAACATAGAAGAGCATTCTTTACGGTAAGAGCAGTGAGACTCTGGAACTCTCTGCCTGAGGAGGTGGTGATGGTGAGTACAATAAAGGAATTCAAGAGGGGCCTGGATGTATTTCTGGAGTGTAATAATGTTACAGGCTATAGCTACTAGAGAGGGGTCGTTGATCCAGGGAGTTATTCTGATTGCCTGATTGGAGTCGGGAAGGAATTTCCCCCCCTTAAGTGGGCAAAATTGGCTTCTACCTCACAGGTTTTCTTTTTGCCTTCCTCTGGATCAACTAACAGGCCGAAATGGATAGACAAATGTCTTTTTTCAGCCTTATATACTATGTTACTATATGTAATAGTTTTATTTATATATTTTTCTCATTTCACTTCACCAACTTAGACTATTGTGTTCTGATCCATCACATAGAATTCAGATTAACAAAACATTGAACTTATGGCTGTAATGTAACAAAATACGAAAAAAGTCACAGGGGGTGAATACTTTTGCAAGGCACTGTATAGAAACTAATTAACATATTGAATAAAAGTGTTTTTCTGAGAAGATCGACGATGGACAGCAATATGAAAGGTAGCATTCTAATATGGGGAATGTAATGGAGATCCTGATGTTAGTGTTCTATAATGGTGATTTTAGGTGAAAGACTCCCTTTAAGAATAAGAAGATGTGACTTAAACGGATATTCCAGTTACATCAGGTTATCCCCTATCTAGAACCACTGTTATAGGGGCTCTGTGGGTGTGAAAGTTATGCTGTCAGGCACGTTTTGCTGTGTTAGCAGGGTTGTATTTTCCACTAGTCACTGGAGGTCCAGTGATGAAATAGATGGAGAACCACCGTCTGATTGTCTTCAACTTCTGTCTGATGCATTGGGTTCTTCTTCTTCCAAGCACACCCTGCAATGTAACCTGAACAGTCACCTGGAATGCAAACAGGTTCTCCCCAGCCAACAGATTCACAGGTTGTTAGTTGGAAGTGCCCCTCCTCCCTGCTTGTGTTCTTGTATGCTCTCTGTGTTCATGTAGGGTTAATGTTTACCTGATCTGTGTGTCTGAACAATAGGTGGTCAGGTCTCCTGATTACCCCACTATTTAGATCTGTGAGTGGTGTATCTGGGAGATCAGTCTGTCTCTGTCTCCAGGAAAGCTGTGTGCAGGGTACTTGCTATCCTGACCCTGACTCATGTGGTCAGCCTGAATGTTCATTGATGTCTATTTTGTCTGACTTGTCTTTGTTGTGTCTTTGGTCATTTTCTGTTCTGTTCGTGAACGCCATGCTTCCCGTATGTATCCTGATCCACATGGGTTCGGTTTATGCCTTGATCCTCATTCCAATCCTGATTCTGTGGGGCACATTTGCTAAGAGACTTGTGACTATACAAAAGTATAGCAGGATAGGGGATTTGTAAACAGGGCAGGTATGAGCTGGGAAAGCAAAGAGCCAAATATCTGTGAGGCAAACTCTACAGAGGCAAATTGAAGCAGAAAGACGTCATCATAGTGGTCTGGGACAGAAATGAAAGATTGGGAAATCGAATGACTACAGACCTGTAGAGTCACTGGATGTAATCGTTTATTTTGCCTTTCTTTGTATCTGGTCACTATTTTTATTAATTTATCTGGCCTGCAGTGTGGAGATATTCTGCAGACTGCCTGTATGGCATCTGTCCACTATGATATAGCTATAGTCACTGTCAGTATAGCAGTAAAATACATATAAAGTATGGTGATCTTTTGGTATTCCTGTAGTGTTTTTTTTATATTCAGCAAACGTATAGCGGCATTATCCACTCCGGTAGGGTGTTATTATTCAGTCATGGTTTGGTGGTATTACCCAGTCACTGCACTGTGGCATTATCCAGTCACTCTGTGGTTTGACAGTATGGTGCTATTATCCAATCATGTTATGGTGGTAATATTCGGTCACTGTATGGTGGTAATAGTCAGTCACTGTATGGTGGTAATATTCGGTCACTGTATGGTGGTAATATTCAGTCACTGTATAGTGGTAATAGTCAGTCACTGTATGGTGGTAATATTCAGTCACTGTATGGTAGTAATATTCAGTCACTGTATGGTGGTAATATTCAGTCACTGTATGGTGGTAATAGTCAGTCACTGTATGGTGGTAATATTCAGTCACTGTCTGGTGGTAATATTCGGTCACTGTATGGTGGTAATATTCAGTCACTGTATAGTGGTAATAGTCAGTCACTGTATGGTGGTAATATTCAGTCACTGTATAGTGGTAATAGTCAGTCACTGTATGGTGGTAATATTCAGTCACTGTATGGTGGTAATAGTCAGTCACTGTATGGTGGTAATATTCAGTCACTGTATGGTGGTAATATTCAGTCACTGTATAGTGGTAATATTCGGTCACTGTATGGTGGAAATATTCAGTTACTGTATGGTGGTAATAGTCAGTCACTGTATGGTGGTAATAGTCAGTCACTGTATGGTGGTAATATTCAGTCACTGTATGGTGGTAATATTCAGTCACTGTATGGTGGTAATATTTAATCATTGTATAGTGGTATTATTCAGACATAATATGGTGTTAATGTTCACTCATCCTTCGCTGGTATTTTTCAGTCATGATATGGTGGTGTTATCCATAGTATAATGGTGTTATTCATGTACGATATGCTTCAGGGGCGTAGCTATAGGGGGTGCAGAGGTAGCAGTTGCTACCGGGCCCAGGAGCTTGAGGGGGCCCAAAGACTCTTGTGGTGCATAGGAAGACACCAGTATTATAGAAAGTGCATGCTGGTCAAGTTACATCTCTGGCTCAAGGGAGTGCCGTTTCAATTTTTGCCTCGGGCAGCACGAAGGCCTTGTGCTTCCTGCCCCTGGCCACAAAGCACTGAGGGAAGGGGGGCCCCAAGCTGAACTCTTGCACCAGGGCCCATGAGCCATTAGCTACGCCCCTGGTATGCTTGTACAATTTTTCACTCTATGGGTGGTAATTAGTGTTGCATGAATGAAGCCTTCGAAGCTGAATTCATTTAGTAAAACTTCAATTCTCAACAAATCCGAATTTCCTTGTGCTTCTTGGTATCGAATCAGTTTTTCCTAAAATGGCAGCTGCACGTGTTACAAAGTGAAAGTAAGAAGCCTGGGACTGCGAGATCACCCATAATGCTGTGCAGCCAGCCAATCCGCAGATAGCCATTCCCTGTGTTGTCACAGGCCTATAAAACCCTCATCCCGCTCAGTCTCCGTCATTGTCCTGTGAGCTCAACATAAGGAGATATGCGGGACGCTAGGGACAGTGTTGCTAAAAACAATTAACCCCTTAGTGACCAGCCTGTTTTGGGCCTTATTGACCAAGCATTTTTCTTCCTTTTTCATTGTCGCGTTTCAAGAGCTATAACTAGAATAAATTGCGTCAATCCGAATTTATTTATTTGCGATGAATCGCGTTAAAAAACTGCTATTTCTGGGCTGCAGACAACCTTTACTTTACGGGGCCAAAACTGACCAAATAACTCAAGCATGAACTCAGCCTTACAGGTTGATGTTAGCATCAAGAAGAAGCGCACTCCTCTTACACCGTTGCCAGCTGATTCCACATAGATGTCTACAGAACCTGTACTATTAAACTCATATACAAGTAGAGCCCCCCCGGACATAGTGGAGAGGGTGTCAGCAGTAAGTTTGTGTTGACGTCACTGATTAATTTGCCCTTTGTCACGACTGTGACTGATCCAGACAGGTCTGGGAGGAGAAGGTCGCAGCGACTTGCTACTCGCGATAGCTTGTGAGTTTGCTCCGTGGTTCAGGGTATGTCATCTGGGTTTTGCCTTGTGAACCTTTTTGTCCTGACTGGGAGTTTGTAGGCATCCTTCTCAGGTGAGTCCTGTCTGCCACTCCCAGCTACTATATTAGTTTCACTTTCACTTGCAGTCATTGCCAGATATAGTCCTTACTTCCAGTTCTATTCTGACCTTTGAAGGAGATCGTTTGATGGTGTTGCTGTGGAGCTCTTGTCCGGCGTGGACTGTCGTGATTGGGATCGCCTTCTCTGCTCGTGACTGGATAAGTCTATCTCTGATATAGTTTGTTTGTTGCTGTCTTCCCCTGCTGTTCTCCTAGACATGAGTGATGGTGACTAGTGCTCCCATCGGCCTTTCCCCACTCTAGGCTTGTTAGGGTGACTGAAGGTTTTAGGCATCCTGCTCGCCGCACGGGTTCACACCCCGTCTAGGGTATCAGGGCAGACAGGTGCCAGCTTAGGGTTAGTCAGGGGTGGCCATACTATTCCCATCCGTAGATAAGGGTCCCCCTTCCCCTCCGTCTCGTGCGACACGACTGCTGCTGGGGTAGCGGTCGTGACAGTATATCTGGCCTTTAAAAAAAAAAAAGTGACATTTCTTTTTTTTTTTTTTTTTTTTTTTGCTTGCTGTTTTGCTTTGTATTTTTCTGTTCCACTATGGATCCGGTTACGGTTTTGGCGAAACAATTACAGGGATTATCCCTTGAAGTGGCAGGATTAAAAGCAACAGTGCTGCAGCAGCCATCCTTGGGTTCCACCGTTGCTATGGGAAACCAAGGTACTCCTGAGCCAAAAGTGGCTTTACCTGATAGGTTCTCAGGAGGGAGAGACCAATTTGTAACCTTCAGAGAAGCTTGCAAATTGTTCTTCAGGTTACGCCCTAGATCCTCCGGCGGTGAGGAACAACGGGTGGGTATTGTAATTTCTCTCCTGCAAGGAGATCCGCAGGCTTGGGCTTTCTCCCTACCATCAGACTCTCTGGCCTTACGATCAGTGGAGGAGTTTTTTGAAGCCCTGGGTCTCGTATATGATGACCCGGACAGGGTCTCACTGGCTGAGTCTAAGCTACGTAGACTTCGGCAAGAGAACCGGTCTGCTGAACTATAGTGTTCCGAATTCCGTAGGTGGGCTACTGATACGTTATGGAACGACTCGGCCCTTAGGAGTCAGTTCTGCCAGGGGTTGTCTGAAAAATTAAAAGACGCGCTGGCGGTATACGAGGTCCCTGGGTCTCTGGAGGCTGCTATGTCTCTGTCCATAAGAATCGACAGACGACTCAGGGAGAGACTATTAAATTTTACGGAGGCCTCTATAGGGCAGGGATCGGTTTGTTATGATCCAGTCGAACCAATGCAAATAGGGGGCGCCACTAGACGGGTGAATCCTCCTAAGTTCCGCTGTAGGTCAGAGGTTTGTTTTCGTTGTGGGGGGAGGGGTCATTTTGTAAAGGTTTGTCCCTCAGAACCCAAGAGACCACAAACAAAGGAGCCGCCGGGAGAACTAGTCCCCAGATTGTGCGGAGGATAACAGTCTGGGCGTATTCGTTTCCATACGCATGTCTCAGTTTTTGTTGTCCGCTACCGTTGAGGCGGGCAATAAGACTGAGATCTGTTCCATCTTTTTGGACAGTGGGGCGGGGGTCAACTTGGTGGATTCACGGTTTGCTCAGGCTCTGGGTTTTACTCCAGAACCGATACGCAGAACTATTCCTGTTTTTGCCATCGACTCCTCCCCTCTTACTCAGAAAGAGTTAACTCAGATCATTCATAATATCCATCTGCAGGTAGGGGACCTCCATAAAGAGCATATCTCGTGTTATGTCCTGGACGGTCTTCCGGCTCCTATGGTATTGGGGCTTCCCTGGCTGGTGACTCACAATCCAGTGGTGGATTGGCAGGCCGGGGAGATTGTGGAGTGGAGTGAACATTGTAAGGGCAACTGCTTGAGTAGTAGGGGCTCTACACTCTCTGTAACATCTTTACCTGCCTTTCTGTCAGATTTTATGGATGTGTTCTCTGAGAAGGGTTGTCAGGGGTTACCACCTCATCGTCCATATGATTGCCCGATTAATCTACTACCTGGGGCCAAACTACCTAAAACCCGGTTATACAATCTTTCCGGCCCGGAGAGGAAGGCTATGAAAGATTATATTTTGGAGAGTTTGGCTAAGGGACACATCAGACCCTCTTCTTCACCTGTGGCTGCAGGGTTCTTTTTCGTTAAAAAGAAAGATGGGGGCCTACGTCCTTGCCTGGATTTCCGGGAATTAAACCGGATAACTATCCGAGATCCCTATCCTCTTCCTCTCATTCCCGACCTCTTTAATCAGGTTGCTGGTGCTAAATGGTTCTCCAAAATGGATCTCAGAGGAGCCTATAACCTGGTTCGCATCAAAGAGGGGGATGAGTGGAAGACGGCTTTTAATACTCCGGAAGGGCATTATGAAAATCTGGTCATGCCATTTGGTCTTACTAATGCGCCTGCGGTATTCCAACATTTTGTCAACTATATTTTTAGTCACCTTATCGGGAGATTTGTTGTGATATATCTTGATGACATCCTGGTCTATTCCCCGGATCTGGATACACATAAGATCCATGTGAGACAAGTGCTGCAGATATTAAGGGCCAACAAATTGTTTGCTAAGTTAGAAAAATGTGTGTTCGCCGTAAAAGAACTGCCATTTCTGGGGTATGTGTTGTCAGATTCTGGTTTCCGCATGGATCCAGAGAAAGTCCGAGCGATTATAAAATGGGATCTGCCTGAGAACCTGAAGGCATTGCAACGCTTCCTGGGGTTTGCCAATTTTTATAGAAAGTTTATAAAAAACTATTCCTTGGTGGTCAAACCACTGACGGACATGACCCGAAAGGGATCCGATTTTTCCAAATGGTCACATGCAGCCAAAACTGCCTTTGCATCTCTGAAGGAGAGATTCACCTCGGCCCCTATTCTCGTACAGCCAGATGTCTCGCTTCCTTTTATTGTAGAGGTTGACGCATCAGAGGTGGGGGTGGGAGCGGTACTATCTCAGGGCCCGTCCCCTGGTGAATGGCGTCCGTGTGCTTTCTTTTCGAAGAAATTGTCTACTGCAGAAAGGAACTATGATATTGGCAACAGGGAACTTTTGGCTATTAATTTGGCTTTTGAGGAGTGGCGTCATTTTTTGGAGGGGGCGGTTAATCCCGTCACGGTGATTACTGATCACAAAAACGTATTATATCTGGAGTCTGCTAAACGTCTCCCCCCTAGACAGGCTCGGTGGTCGTTATTTTTTACTAAGTTTAATTTTGTAATAACCTATTGCCCGGGGGCAAAAAATACTAAGGCGGATGCATTGTCTCGAAGTTTTCCTGGAGGGGGTGATGTTGAGGTACCAGAGCCCATTTTGCAAAAGGGGGTGGTGGTCTCTGCATTACACTCAGGTTTGGAGGGGAGGGTGTTGGAAGCTCAGGGGGACGCCCCGGCCTCCTGCCCCTCGGGTAAACTGTTTGTGCCAGAAAATTTACGACTGGAGATACTAAAAGAACACCATAACTCCACACTGGCAGGACACCCAGCTAGTAGGGCAACCTCTGAGTTAGTGTCTCGTCAGTTCTGGTGGCCTAAATGGCGCCAGGAGGTGTCGAATTTTGTGTCTGCATGTGCTACCTGTGCTCGTTCTAAGGTAGATCATACTCGTCCGGCAGGGCGTCTTTTACCTCTGGCCATCCCCAACAGGCCTTGGACACACCTGTCAATGGATTTCATTACGGATCTACCAGTATCAGCGGGGAAGACTGTTATTCTTGTAGTTGTTGACAGATTCAGTAAAATGGTGCACTTTATTGCTCTTGCCGCATTGCCTAATGCTAACACACTGGCTCAGGTTTTTATTGACCACATCGTGAAGATTCACGGGGTCCCTTCCGATATTGTTTCGGATCGTGGTACCCAATTCGTTTCTAAATTTTGGAAAGCTTTTTGTTCTCGTTTAGGGGTTCATCTGTCGTTTTCTTCATCTTTCCATCCACAGTCCAACGGTCAGACTGAACGTACCAATCAAAACCTAGAGACATATTTGAGATGCTTTGTTTCCGAAAATCAGGAGGAATGGTCATCTTATTTACCGTTAGCCGAGTTTGCCATTAATAATCGTCGTCAAGAATCCACCGATAAGTCACCATTTTTTGGTGCGTATGGTTTCCATCCTCAGTTTTGTACGTTTAGTGAGGGGGGGGGCCGTCTGGGATTCCCGAGGAGGAACGATTTGCGTCTTCACTTTCTTCAGTGTGGCAGAGTGTGCAAGAAAGTTTGAAGAGAATTGGTGGTAGATACAAACGTGCGGCTGATAGGAAGCGCTCTGAAGGTCCGGACCTTGGGGTGAATGACTTGGTGTGGTTGTCTACCAGAAATATCAAGTTGAAGGTTCCCTCGTGGAAATTAGGTCCGAGATTTATTGGTCCTTATAGGGTAATTAAGATCATTAACCCGGTGGCTTTTCGTCTGGAGCTACCTCAGACTCTAAGGATCCATAATGTCTTCCACAGATCTCTGCTTAAGAGATATGTAGAACCTCCTGAACCATTGCAACTACCGCCTCCACCTGTGGTTGTTGATGGCAGTCTTGAGTTTCAGGTGGAAAAGATTGTTGATTCACGATATGTTCGCCGCTCTCTTCAGTAACTGGTGCACTGGAAAGGTTATGGTTCCGAAGAGAGAATGTGGGTTCCAGCATCAGAGATAAAAGCGGACAGACTCATTCGGGCTTTTCATAGCTCCCATCCGGAGAGGCCTGGTCTTGAGAGTCCAGGGGCCCCTCGTAGAAAGTGGGGTACTATCACGACTGTGACTGATCCAGACAGGTCTGGGAGGAGAAGGTCGCAGCGACTTGCTACTCGCGATAGCTTGTGAGTTTGCTCCGTGGTTCAGGGTATGTCATCTGGGTTTTGCCTTGTGAACCTTTTTGTCCTGACTGGGAGTTTGTAGGCATCCTTCTCAGGTGAGTCCTGTCTGCCACTCCCAGCTACTATATTAGTTTCACTTTCACTTGCAGTCATTGCCAGATATAGTCCTTACTTCCAGTTCTATTCTGACCTTTGAAGGAGATTGTTTGATGGTGTTGCTGTGGAGCTCTTGTCCGGCGTGGACTGTCGTGATTGGGATCGCCTTCTCTGCTCGTGACTGGATAAGTCTATCTCTGATATAGTTTGTTTGTTGCTGTTTTCCCCTGCTGTTCTCCTAGACATGAGTGATGGTGACTAGTGCTCCCATCGGCCTTTCCCCACTCTAGGCTTGTTAGGGTGACTGAAGGTTTTAGGCATCCTGCTCGCCGCACGGGTTCACACCCCATCTAGGGTATCAGGGCAGACAGGTGCCAGCTTAGGGTTAGTCAGGGGTGGCCATACTATTCCCATCCGTAGATAAGGGTCCCCCTTCCCCTCCGTCTGGTGCGACACGACTGCTGCTGGGGTAGCGGTCGTGACACCCTTCCTCTGATCCGTCAGAACAATAACCCACAAAAAATGGATCCAGTCTGTGGATCATCCGCCTTAACTCAGTCAGCATTTGATCAATAATCCATCAATATTGTTAATGCCCAAAAAAAAACAGAAGTGGATGTAAAACAGAAATGACATGTGAATGGAATATTTGCATGTCTTCTGTGTTTTGTACCCACTCCTGCTTTTGGATACCAAATCATAAGCCAATTCTGATGGGACCATACAGGCCTTACTGCTGCTACACAGACAGGATTTGTTGTGTGTCTCATTTTTCCTTCCTTCTGTCAGATCAGAAGAAGTATCAAATAAGTGATGGTCAGCTAGGCCGAAAGCCAAAATAATGGCTCAGTCATGAAGTGGGGAGGGTGGGAACAGCATGAGAAGTCCACAAAGTGGCCCTATGACATAGTGGTGAGGTGGAAACAGCATGATGAGGCCACAGAATGGCACAATGAGAGAGTCTGAAGGTGGCGGCAGCATCAGAAGGCCACAGAGTGGCACAATGATCGAGTCTGGAGGTGGCGACAGTAACAGCATCAGGAGGATACCACAGAGTGGCAAGGTGACATAATGTGGAGATGGCAGTAGCAGCAGCAGCAGCATAAGAAGACCACATAGTAGCAAGATGACATAATGTGTAGATGGCAGTAGCAGCAACAGCAGCATCAGGAGACCACAGAGTGACAAGGTGACATAGTGTGTAGTTGGCAGCAGCAAGAGGAGACCACAGAGTGGCAAGGTGACATAATGTGGAGATAGCAGCAGCAGGGTACCACAGAGTGGCAAGGTGACATAGTTTGGAGGTGGTGGCAGCATCAGGAGGCCACAGAGTGGCAAGGTGATATAGTGTGGGTATGGAAGAAGCATGAGGAGACCACAGAGTGGCAAGGTGACATAGTGTGGAGATGGCAGCAGCAGCAGCCAGATACCACAGGTAAGGTAACATAGTTTGGAGGTGGTGGCAGCATCAAGAGGCCACAGAGTGGCAAGGTGATATAGTGTGGATATGGGAGCAGCATGAGCGACCACAGAGTGACAAGGTGACATAGTGGGGAGATGGCAGTAGCAGCAGCATCAGGAGGATACCACAGAATGGCAAGGTGATATAGTGTGGAGTTGGCAGCAGCATGAGTAGACCACAGAGTGCCAAGGTGACATAGTGTGGAGTTGGCAGTAGCATGAGGAGACCACAGAGTGGCAAGGTGACATAGTGTGGAGATGGTGGCAGCAGCAGGATACCACAGAGTGGTAAGGTAACATAGTGTGGAGTTGGCAGCAGCATGAGGAGACCACAGAGTGGCAAGGTGACATAATGTGGAGATGGCAGCAGCAGGATACCACAGAGTGGCAAGGTGACATAGTTTGGAGATGGCGGCAGCATCAGGAGGCTACAGAGTGGCAAGGTGACATAGTGTGTAGTTGGCAACAGCATGAGGAGACCACAGAGTGGCAAGGTGACATAGTGTGGAGATGGCAGCAGCAGGATACCACAGAGTGGCAAGGTGACATAGTTTGGAGGTGGAAGCAGCATCAGGAGGCCACAGAGTGGCAAGGTGACATAGTGTGGAGTTGGCAGCAGCATGAGGAGACCACAGAGTGGCAAGGTGACAAGGTGTGGAGATGGCAGCAGCATGAGGAGACCACAGAGTGGCAAGGTGACATAGTTTGGAGATGGCAGCAGCAGCTGCATCAGGAGACCACAAAGTGACCCGGTAACAGAGTGGGGCGGTGGGTGGCAATACCAGTACCCACTGATGAAGGTGTGTGAAATAAGGAGCACTTGGCATCAGATGTGTGGTATCAGGCGGATTGCAGCATTAAAGTAGTAACTGAGGCAGGTAGCCAAAAGAAACCGGTCTCTTTTATCAAAGTGTTGGTGTGGCATCATGGATGATCTAGTCTGATGCATCAGAGTGGCAAGGTGATATAGTGTGGGTATGGAAGAAGCATGAGGAGACCACAGAGTGGCAAGGTGACATAGTGTGGAGATGGCAGCAGCAGCAGCCAGATACCACAGGTAAGGTAACATAGTTTGGAGGTGGTGGCAGCATCAAGAGGCCACAGAGTGGCAAGGTGATATAGTGTGGGTATGGGAGCAGCATGAGCGACCACAGAGTGACAAGGTGACATAGTGGGGAGATGGCAGTAGCAGCAGCATCAGGAGGATACCACAGAATGGCAAGGTGATATAGTGTGGAGTTGGCAGCAGCATGAGTAGACCACAGAGTGCCAAGGTGACATAGTGTGGAGTTGGCAGCAGCATGAGGAGACCACAGAGTGGCAAGGTGACATAATGTGGAGATGGCAGCAGCAGGAGACCACAGAGTGGCAAGGTGACATAGTGTGGAGATGGTGGCAGCAGCAGGATACCACAGAGTGGTAAGGTAACATAGTGTGGAGTTGGCAGCAGCATGAGGAGACCACAGAGTGGCAAGGTGACATAATGTGGAGATGGCAGCAGCAGGATACCACAGAGTGGCAAGGTGACATAGTTTGGAGATGGCGGCAGCATCAGGAGGCTACAGAGTGGCAAGGTGACATAGTGTGTAGTTGGCAACAGCATGAGGAGACCACAGAGTGGCAAGGTGACATAGTGTGGAGATGGCAGCAGCAGGATACCACAGAGTGGCAAGGTGACATAGTTTGGAGGTGGAAGCAGCATCAGGAGGCCACAGAGTGGCAAGGTGACATAGTGTGGAGTTGGCAGCAGCATGAGGAGACCACAGAGTGGCAAGGTGACAAGGTGTGGAGATGGCAGCAGCATGAGGAGACCACAGAGTGGCAAGGTGACATAGTTTGGAGATGGCAGCAGCAGCTGCATCAGGAGACCACAAAGTGACCCGGTAACAGAGTGGGGCGGTGGGTGGCAATACCAGTACCCACTGATGAAGGTGTGTGAAATAAGGAGCACTTGGCATCAGATGTGTGGTATCAGGCGGATTGCAGCATTAAAGTAGTAACTGAGGCAGGTAGCCAAAAGAAACCGGTCTCTTTTATCAAAGTGTTGGTGTGGCATCATGGATGATCTAGTCTGATGCATCAGGAATTGGTGGTTGGAAATCCTGGCTGATCAACGCCTGATTCATCTTGACAAAGGTCAGTCTCTCCACATTTTGGGTGGACAGGCAAGTTCTCCTTGGGGTAACTATGGCCCCCGCCGCACTAAAAACCTGCTCTGATGCCACACTACTGGCCGGGCAGGACAGCTTTTCCAGGGCAAACTCTGCTAGTTGTGGCCACAAATCAAGTTTGGCTAGCCAGTAGTGCAGCGGATCTTCAATGTTGGGTGGCAGGGTGCTGTCCAGGTATGCCACCACCTGCTGGTTCAGGTCCTGCTCCAGGTCTACCTGCTGCTGCTGCTGGTGAGTAGTCTCTTCACTATGTGGGTAAAGAAAGCTACTCATTAGCGACTGTAGACTTAGACTGCTGCTGATTTAGCTGGTACTGCTCCTACCACCCCACCCCTCCCCAGCAGCCATGGCAGTGGAATGTGAGTGCAGAGGGCCCCCCGGTCAGACCTGCGAGAGGATGGACAATGGTGCAGATAGGCAGCGACCAACTGACTAAATAGGATGTCTCTGTAGTAGTTCCGTTTGTCCTCCCTCTCGGTAGGTGTAAAAAAAAGCCCCCATTCTAGACTGGTAGCTAGGGTCCAACAAGGTGGAGAGCCAAAAGTCATTCCTCTGCTGTCACTACGCAAGAAAGTGAGCATGCATCGTGCCATTTGTGCAAGTGACTCGGAAGAACTCCCTGCCTCCATCTCCACTGCATACTGCCACTGTGTGCCCGGGTCCTCAGTCTCGTCTTCCTCATCACCCTGTAGCTCCTCTGGCTGCTCCTGCTCCTCCTCTCCTGTCAGCTGAGTAGAAACCACCCATTTGGTTACACATTGCCTGTGCTCCAATGTCCTCCTCCTCCTCTTCCAGTTCAGCCCCCACAGGGCTCATGTGGCCGTGAGATCGAGGCACCACGTCTCCTGTCCCCTGACCAGCCATAGTTACCAGCATCTGTTCCAGGACACGAAGCAATGGAATGATGTTGTTCATTCCGTAGTCCTGGTGACTGACAAATAACATGGCCTCCTCAAAGGGCCTGAGCAAACGGCAGGTGTCACGCATGAGCTGCCACTGGCTGACACCGAAGTTACACAGTGGAGTACTCTGATCCGCTTGCATCATCAAGAAATCGTTGATGGCCTTTCTCTATTCGTATAGTCGATCCAACATATGGAGGGTGGAATTCCAACAGGTGGAAACATGGCATATCAACCTTTGTTTGGGGATGCCGTTCTGCCGCTGCAGCTCAAGGAGGGTGTGCTTTGCAGTGTACGAGTGGCTGAAGTGCATGCAAAGTTTCCTGCCCATTTTTAGGATGTCCTGCAGATGGGTGGAAGACATCAGGAGCCGCTTGACAACCAGATTGAACAAGTGTGCAATGCAGGGTGCATGGCCCAGCCTTCCTTGATGCAGCGCCGACACCATGTTCTTCCCGTTGTCGGTCACCATGCTTTTGATTTTCAGTTGTCACGGAGAAAGCCAGGATTCGATTTCTTGATGCATCACACAGAGAAGTTCCTCCCCTGTGTGACTCCGTTCGCCAAGGCAAACCAGGTGCAGAACAGCGTGACACCGCCGAGTCCTGCACATGTGGTATGCTTGAGGGGCACTTTGACTTGTCCCTGCAGTGGAGGCTGAGGACACGGCGGAGGATAAAGAGGCAGAGGCGGACATTGTCGCAGGACCAAGGGCGTGAGAACGTGGAGGCGGAAGCGGCGTTACCTGGCCACGTTGCTGGTGTGGCTGTGCAGGAACCACATTCACCCAGTGGGCCGTAAAGGACATGTACTGTCCTTGACCGTAGTCACAGCTGCACACGTCATCACTGCCATGCACTTTGGCAGACACCGACAGGGTCAAGGACTGGCCCACCTTCTGTTCGACATATTTGTAAAGGGCTGGTACTGCCTTTTTCACAAAGAAATGACGGCTTGGGACTCTCCACCTCGGCTCGACACAAGCCATCAGTTCTCTGATAGGTGCAGAGTCCACCACTAGGAAAGGGAGGGACTGCAGCACCAGCAACTTGGACAGGAGCATGTTCAGCTTCTGCACCGTTGGATGCATGCACGAATACTGCTGTCTCTTGGCAATTGCTTCGGTGATCGATTGCTGACAGAATGACTTCGGTGATCGATTGCTGACAGAATGACTGATGAGGAATAGGAGCAGGAGCATCTGGACCAGCAGAAGATGGGAATGACAGACAGCTCCCTTTGGCTGAGGTGGTAGAAACTTGACTGGCTGAAACCGGGTGCGTGCCACTGGGTGATGCAGCGGTAGCTGCGGCAGGCTGGACCACCACATCGGAGCCACGGTTCTCCCAGGCCACTGCATGGCGACGCTGCATATGTTGACGCAGGGCTGTAGTGCCAACATTGGCACCCTGGCCACGCTTTACTTTTTGCCCACATATTCTACATGTTGCCACGTTAACCTCCTCTGGCAGCTTAATAAAAAACTGCCACACCGCCGAGTAGGTTATTTTCCCCCCAACAGTCCGCACTGACTGACTCCTACCGCCGTTGCCTCCGTGAACCCCTGCACCACTACTTCCTGGGCAGGTAGGCTGCTGCAAAGCAGGTGGTCTACCCTGGGCACGTTTGGCTCCCGACCTGCAACTGCTGCCACCCTGCTGACTCCCAGCCATGCTACCACCTTGCTGCCTCACCCTCTTCTCCTGATGATGATAAAGCCCCTTCTGCACCCGGCTCCCAGTTGTGATCGGCTTTATCATCATCAAGTAGTATCTGCATGTCACTGATGTACTCCTCAACGATCTCTGGGTCAGGAGTCTGACGCTCGCAACACAAGCTCCTGCGCCACTTTCCTCATCACTACTTGCCCGCCTAGCAGAGGAAGTTGTGGATGTCTCCTCCAGATCTTGGCTGGCCAGTAGCTGCTGACTGCCCTCTAGCAGCTCGTCCTCACTGTATAGTGGAGCTGAGCCCACAGCATACAATACTTCTGTGGCTGAGGGAACAGCAAAGGACAGAGGCAGGTTGAGAACAGGTGAGGGCACAGGGCCTGCTCCCGGGCCATGCCAACTAAGGGTTGTGTCTGAGGCAGTATAGTACCTGGGGCATTGGGGGGCACATCGGGCACAGTATTGGGGGTGGCAGCAGGATGACACTGTGAGGACACCAGGATGGGGAGGTTGAGGGAAAAACTGAGAAATCTAACGTGTCTGTGTTACAAACTCTGTAGAGATGAGATGCGGCTTAAAGAATTTGTCATGGCGGTCTAACGGAGGAAAAGAGTAAAGAGCAGGTCTACATGACAGGAGATGTCCCTGGATGTAAGAGGTATGTGGTCAAGTATTGGGGTGCCAGAGAAAGGACCCGCCCTGGGTGCCAAACACCCTAGGCACACCACTGAAATAACCTGCAGAAGATTGGAGGCAATTTTGTCTCCCAACCTAACCAGCCAAACCCCATACCTTCAACAGTCCCTGTTTAAAGGTGCCACGCAACCATTAACAATGAAGGACTATACAGTGTGGTCTTCTTTATTAAATGAAAAGCAGATACGGGCTAATTGGCCATGCGGTTCTTCACCACAGCATGGCCGCAACCCAACCACAGCAGCAGAGCCGCTCCATTTGGCCGTACCCTAAGGCAGAATGACCTGGGTATGCCTGATTTATAGTGATTCGCAACAATTCAAATTTGGCAAAGTTGCCGAATTTAATTTTTCAAAACTTAGCTCATCTCTAGTGGTAATATTTAGTCCTTGTATTTATTGTTATTTAGGGGTAGGGTTAATGTGTATATACAGGTTCCAGATTCTGGTACACTATGGTGTGCCCTGTATTTGTTCCCAACAGAGCACATACGTGCGCACTGCTGAACACCTATACATGGTTATCAGCTAGGCAGCATTGCCTTGTGTAAATGTGACTTTTTCATTTATTCTATGCCTCATAGTTCCTTTCACCGACTCATCTGTCGGGAGAGTTGGATAAACGCTGTACACATAGGATCGGCAGGCTTTTATATGTATGGGGCCTTAAAAGGGTGCTGAAAGGTTTAACACCATGTCAGACATTGGCATACTACAATCATCTGACCATATTTTGTTTACAGTAGTTTTGAATTGATGTCTAACCCATTAAGGACTTAGGATGTACCGGTACGCCATGTTTGCCGAGTCCTTAAGGACTCAGGACGGTACGTCCTAAGTTTAAAAGTACATTGCGGTGCGGCGGGGGTTAATAGGAACAGGATGCCCGCTGAAATCATTCAGCGGGCATCCTGTCACAACGCCGGGGGGGGGGGGTCATGTGACCCCACCGTATCGGTGATCGCCGTAAACCGCAGGTCAATTCAGAACTGCGGTTTGCGGCATTTACCTGCGGTTGCGGTGGCGGGCGGTGCCATCGGGTCCCCATGCGGCTGTGGGGGGGACCCGATGGCATGGAAGGCAGTGCGATGTCTAAGGAAGGCATCGCGTTGCCTTCCGGTGAAGAGCCTGTGAGATCCAGCAAGCGATCAAAAAGTCATATGCACCCCAAAATAGTGCCAATAAAACCGTCATCTCATCCCGCAAAAAATGAGACCCTACCTAAGATAATCGCCCAAAAACTGAAAAAACTATGGCTCTCAGAATATGGAGACACTAAAACATGATTTTTTTTTATTTCAAAAATTATATTATTGTGTAAAACTCACATAAATATAACAAAAGTATACATATTAGGTATCTCCGCGTCCGTATCGACCGGCTCTATAAAAATATCACATGACCTAACCCCTCAGATGAACACTGTAAAAAATATTTTATAAAAACTGTGCTAAATAAACAATTTTTCTCACCTTACATCACAAAAAGTGTAATAGCAAAGTTATCAAAAAGTCACACGCACCCCAAAATAGTGCCAATAAAACCGTCATCTCATCCCGCAAAAATCATACCCTACCCAAGGTAATCGCCCAAAAACTGAAAATATTATGGCTCTCAGACTATGGAAACACTAAAACATGATTTTTTTTGCTTAAAAAAAAAAATCATTGGGTAAAACTTACATAAATAAAAAAAAGTATACATATTAGGTATCGCCGCATCCGTGACAACCTGGTCTATAAAAATATCACATGATTTAACCTGTCAGATGAATGTTGTAAATAACAAAAAATAAAAATGGTGCCAAAACAACTATTTCTTGTTATCTTGCCTCACAAAAAGTGTAATATAGAGCAACCAAAAATCATATGTACCCTAAACTAGTACCAACAATACTGCCACCCTATCCCATAGTTTCTAAAATGGGGCCACTTTTTTTGGAGTTTCTACACTAGGGGTGCATCAGGGGGGCTTCAAATGGGACATGGTGTAAAAAAAAAACAAGTCCAGCAAAATCTGCCTTCCAAAAACCGTATGGCATTCCTTTCCTTCTGCGCCCTGCCGTGTGCCGATACAGCTGTTTACAACCACATATGGGGTGTTTCTGTAAACTACAGAATCAGGGCCATAAATATTGAGTTTTGTTTGGCTGTTAACCCTTGCTTTGTTACTGGGAAAAATTGATTCAAATGGAAAATTTGCTAAAAAATTTTAATTCTGAAATTTCATCTTTATTTTCCATTAATTCTTGTGGAACGCCTAAAGGGTTAACAACGTTTGTAAAAATCGGTTTTGAATACCTTGAGGGGTGTAGTTTCTTAGATGGGGTCACTTTTATGGAGTTTCTACTCTAGGGGTGCATCAGGGCGGCTTCATATGGGACATGGTGTCAATAAAACCAGTCCAGCAAAATCTGCCTTCCAAAAACCTTTCCTTCTGCGCCCTGCCGTGTGCCCGTATAGTAGTTTACGACCACATATGGGGTGTTTCTGTAAACTACAGAATCAGGGCCATAAATATTGAGTTTGGTTTGGCTGTTAACCCTTGCTTTTTAACTGGAAAAAAATTATTAAAATGGAAAATCTGCCAAAAAAGTGAAATTTTGAAATTGTATCTCTATTTTCCATTATTTCTTGTGGAACACCTAAAGGGTTAACAAAGTTTGTAAAATCAGTTTTGAATACCTTGAGGGGGGTAATTTATAGAATGGGGTCATTTTTGGGTGGTTTCTATTATTTAAGCCTTGCAAAGTGACTTCAGACCTGAACTGGTCCCTAAAAATTGGGTTTTTGAAAATTTCTGAGAAATTTCAAGATTTGCTTCTAAACTTCTAAGCCTTGTAAAAAATAAAATATCATTCCCAAAATGATCCAAACATGAAGTAGACATATGGGGAATGTAAAGTAATAACTATTTTTGGAGGTATTACTATGTATTATAGAAGTAGAGAAATTGAAACTTGGAAATTTGCAATTTTTTACAATTTTTTTTGTAAATTTTGGTATTTTTTTATAAATAAAAATGAATTTTTTTTACTTCATTTTACCAGTGTCATGAAGTACAATATGTGATGAAAAAACAATCTCAGAATGGCCTGGATAAGTCAAAGCTTTTTAAAGTTAGCAGCACTTAAAGTGACACTGGTCAGATTTGCAAAAAATGGCCAAGTCCATAAGGTGAAATAGGGCCGAGTCCTTAAGGGGTTAATTAGAATCTGTCATTTCTTGCATATGCTTATTAGGCTGCATTTACGTAGGCTATATTGTCGGGAAGGAAGCGTTCTTTCACAACAACTTCCTACTCGTCAGTGGAGGTGAAGAGCAGAATTTACATACAGTGATGCCCTCTACTGTAGAAGGATAAACAATTGCTACTGCCATTGCTTGTCCTCACACAGATTCATTATTTTTGGGCAGCAGACCACTGTTTGTACAGCACTATTTACTTCCCAGAAATGATCATTCGGGTGTCTGCATAAAAGATGAAACGCATGTTCATCGGGTGATCTGCGGCACCTTTACACAGGCAGATTATTGAGAACAAGATTTCGTATGAACGTTTGCCTCCAATAATCTGCCCAACAATTGGGCAGTGTAATTCCAGTTTTAGGTATTATTGAGAGATTTTGCTACCGAGTTTACTGCATAGCTCTGTTTCTTGGGAAGAAGGCTTCCATTATACAGCATTGTAGCAACTGACTACTACAGCGTTTTAATGCGTTTTGCACGCGCGTGAGAACAATCGGCATGTTTGGTACCCAGACCCGAACCTGGACTTCTTCACAGAAGTTCGGGTTCGGGTTCAGTATTCTGTAAATGTTATTATTTTCCCTTATAACATGGTTATATGGGAAAATAATAGCATTCTTTAATACAGAATGCTTAGTAGACGGTCAATTGAGGGTTAAAAAATTAAAATAAAATTAACTCACCTCCTCCAATTGATCGCGTAGCGGCCGCTCTCCTGTTCTTTCTTCAGGACCTGTTAAAGGACCTGTGGTGACATCACTGAGCTCATCACATGGTCCATGTGATGAGCACAGTGATGTCACAACAGGTCCTTTGACAGGTCCTAAAGAAAGAACAGGAGACCGGCAGCTACGCGATCAATTGGAGGAGGTGAGTTAATTATTATTATTATTTTAACCCTCAATTGACCTTCTACTAAGCATTATGTATTAAGAATGCTATTATTTTCCCTTATAACCATGTTATAAGGGAAAATAATACAGTGAATAGACTTTCATCTTAGCAACCATGCGTGAAAATCGCACCGCATCCGCACTTGCTTGCGGATGCTTGCGATTTTCACGCAGCCCCATTCACTTCTATGGGGCCTGCGTTGCGTGAAAAACGCACAATATAGAGCATGCTGCGATTTTCATGCAACGCACAAGTGATGCGTGAAAATCACCGCTCATGTGCACAGCCCCATAGAAGTGAATGGGTCCGGATTCAGTGCGGGTGCAATACGTTCACCTCACGCATTGCACCCATGCGGAAATCTCGCCCGTGTGAACCCAGCCTTATTCTTACATCCTGGTGACAGATTCCGTCCCCAGGCTGAAAGGTGGAGATCTGTGGTGTACATTACATGGTATCAAAGAAGACATACCACTTTTAGCCATACATTAGTGTCCACTACAAGGGTTCACATTGTTATATAAGTACAAAGAATGTTATATGTCACATTTTAACCTTTGTGATTTTATGTTTTTGAGACACTTGTAAAAGATCTACAGCCTACAGTGAAATTCCTTTGCTAAAGGTTAACCATTACTTCACATGTCAAGCTTATCTAAAAAAAAATACAACAAATTATGAAGTTGGCATAATTTTGGCCGTTCACTTCTATGTAAAGTTTTCGGATGAACTAGATTGTGTCTCATACCAGTTTGCTAAGGGAATGAGTGTAATAAGGGGAAACTGTGTCATCATCATAGTATGGGCACCTGAATGAGTGTTGTAGGTACCAACAACATTTTCCATTCGCTGACATTTTGTATCAAGCAGTTGTGCTGTACTGTAGTGTGTAGCATGTACTATTGAGGGTAAAATTACATATATAAACATATACCTTCAATTGGTTAATATTTCATCCAGAGGAGGAGTGGAGTAACCACAATAAATCCGTTTTTCTGCATTAGGGCTCAGTCCTAACATATATTCCATTAGAGTTTATGAATGTTATAGAGCACACCAGCGCTGTGCTTGGTTAGCTGTGAGAAGGCCTTGGCACTCACAGAAGCAACACTGCCTTCTCAAACAGCTGATCAATGGGGGTGTCAGATCCCCACCGATCAGATACTGATGACTTAGGGTACATTTACACGACCGTATAATTTTATCCGCTTCCGATCCGTATCCGTTCTGCATTTTGCGGAAAAGATGCGGATCCATTCATTCATATGGGTGAATAAAATGTGCAGACAACATTCAGTATGTTGTCCGCATCCGAGTTTCTGCGTTTCTAGTCCACAAAAATATGAAGCTTGTACTACTATTGTCCGCACAGATTGGTCCGCAGCCCCATTCAAGTCAATGGATCTGCAAATTGCAGATGACATACGGAATGGTTTCCGTATGTCATCCGTTTTTTTGCAGATACGTTTCCGTACTTGACAACTATGAATTAATAATTCATTTTTTTTCTCTCTCTCTTTTTTTTCCTTCCGTAAAAAACGCAAGAAATATGGAACACAAACTGAAGTAATTCGTCCACAAAATGCGGACACACGGACCGCAAAACGGAAAGGATTACACATGGTCGTATGAATGTATCCTTATCCTCAGGATAGGTCATCAGTATCAAAATCTCGGAAAACCCCTTTCAGTAGCTTGATCCTTAGGTGGAGAACTCACAGAGTCTGAGTGGGGATAGCTTCAGCACAATGGTCCCACCTTCAGGATCCCCTGTGCTCAGCTTATATTTGGGAAAATCCAAAGCATAACCCCTTTAAAGGTAACCTGTCACCATGAAATGTAGTGCAATCTGCAGGCAGCATTTTATAGAGCAGGAGGAGCTGAGCAGATTGATATATACTGTCGTTTTCTGGGGAAAGATTAATCAATTAAAACTTTTTTCTTTCTGAACTATGTATACACACTTATGCAAGGTATTTTATCAATGACTAATAAGATGGCCCTGTGTACAACTGAAATAAGAAAGAGCAGAGATTTAAAAGGGTTGTCCCAATGTCCCATGAAAATATTCTACAGTTTTCAAACTAGAATCTGGATCTAAATACTTTTGTAACTGCATGTAATTAAACATTTAGCATAGCCACCAAGTTCAATAAAAAATGTATCTGTATAGCTTCACTGACTCTTTATTTTCCTCATTTTTCTGTCTACCTCACTGGGGTGGTTGCACATGCTCAGTTCCATCCTTCAATTTCCACAAGCCTTAACTTCTGTTAGAAGCTGTGACAGAAGGTGCGTATCCTCCTTCCTGTACCGATTCTACAAATTAGCATACAGGGCAGCAAAAGTGAACAGGGGGCACAGTGGGGGAACGGAGCAGCGCACCTTGAAAAAAAAAAAAAGCGTCCTGACATCTACTAATGAAGCCCTACACTGCCAGGTAATAATATTGTAATGTCAGGACCAGTGAAAGTTCCTCTTTGAAGAGGTAATCCCACGAAAAATATTCTACAGTTTTCAAACCAGCACCTGGATCCGAATACTTTTGTAATGTAATAAAAAATGTAGTATAGCTGCAGTGCTGAGTTATTAAATAAAATGTATTTGTATAGCGGCACTTCCTGTTTGTTTCATTTTTCCTTATTTCTTTGACCTGCTCACTGAGATGGCCGCACATGTTCATTTTCATCCTTCAACTGGCTCCTGAGCTGGGATAGGGAGAGCATGGACACACCTCCTGAGCTGGGATAGGGAGAGCATGGACACACCTCCTGAGCTGGGATAGGGAGAGCATGGACACACCTCCTGAGCTGGGATAGGGAGAGCATGGACACGCCCCCTTAGCTGCAGCAGAAAAGACACTCCCTTTGAGCTGCCAGCTTGATATCAATCTAGCAGAGCATTGAATGGGGAGAACTCTGGATCCATGTGAGGTACAGGACTGGTTCTAGCTTTGTTAGAAAGAGCTTGCCATGTCCTATATGATGTCTGATTCTCATTTTTTACATTAGTCACACGAGCGATGGGGGACCAGAGCAAAATTAGTAAGGTTAGTGTATGGCACAGTTTTTTTATTTATTCCCATGTACATTGGGAAGGTTATGGTTCTTCTTGCAGAAGTCTAGCTCATAGGGGCTCTTTAGGTCTATGCCATTAAAATAGAAATTGCTGAATCCAAGGAAACCCCATTAAGTTCAGTTTTTCAAGATGGAACTTGCTTTGTAAGACTTTAAGTAGAAGTTGAACAGTCAGACCTTGAAAAGTAGTTTGAAACAGACACAGGAATAAACATCTCCACAGTCTCTGGAGTAGAACCACATGAACAGTCCACATGACTTCTGTGTAGTGAAATAACTGCAAATAGCAAGTCTCTCCATTGCTTGTGTGTTTTTCGTTTACATTCACTTTTTTGTCTTTCTATTGCAAATCAGTCCAAAGTATTAACTTGCTGCAATGTTTCCTCTATATTACATCTCATATGAGCTTGGGTTAACTTTTTGCATCTAAAAGAAACAAATTGAAAAAACTGATAGAAGTTAAATCTAGAAGGTGCAACCAAATCAGATGAACAACATTTACTAAGTATCCCCTTTAACTGTTTTAATAGAGCCACAAAAATTAAATGCCAACCCTGCCACCATGGCTGACTGAATAAGGAGGTTGCGGACCTTTCATTGTTCACAAAGCATAGCACCACGCTGTGTCTGAAACTGCAGCTCAATCCCATTCACTTGATTGGGCTGCTATAAGATGCAGTACCAGACCACAACCTAATGTATGGTGATGTGCCTGGTAAACAATGAAAGGGACCAGATATTTGCTGTAAACCTACAAACTCTTCATTCAACTAATGGGCTGGGGTTCCTTGGCTTCAGACCAACATTGATTAGCTTAGTGATGGCATATCCTAAGGAAAGTTCATCAATGCAGTCCTGAAATTCTCTTTATGGTGGGAAATATATATATATATATATATATATATATATATATACAGTGGGATGCGAAAATTTGGGCAACCTTGTTAATCGTCATGATTTTCCTATTATAAATCGTTGGTTGTTACGATAAAAAATGTCAGTTAAATATATCATATAGGAGATACACACAGTGATATTTGAGAAGTGAAATGAAGTTTATTGGATTTGCAGAAAGTGTGCTATAATTGTTTAAACAAAATAGGCAGGTGCATAAATTTGGGCACTTTATTTTATTGATTCCAAAACCTTTAGAATGAATTATTGGAACTCAAATTGGCTTGGTAAGCTCAGTGACCCCTGACCTACATACACAGGTGAATCCAATTCTGAGAAAGAGTATTTAAGGGGGTTAATTGTAAGTTTCCCTCCTCTTTTAATTTTCTCTGAAGAGTAGCAACATGGGGGTCTCAAAACAACTCTCAAATGACCTGAAGACAAAGATTGCTCACCATCATGGTTTAGGGGAAGGATACAGAAAGCTGTCTCAGAGATTTCAGCTGTCTGTTTCCACAGTTAGGAACATATTAAGGAAATGGAAGACCACAGGCTCAGTTCAAGTTAAGGCTCGAAGTGGCAGACCAAGAAAAATCTCGGATAGACAGAAGCGACGAATGGTGAGAACAGTCAGAGTCAACCCACAGACCAGCACCAAAGACCTACAACATCATCTTGCTGCAGATGGAGTCACTGTGCATCGTTCAACCATTCGGTGCACTTTACACAAGGAGATGCTGTATGCGAGAGTGATGCAGAGGAAGCCTTTTCTCCGCCCACAGCACAAAAAGTGCCGCTTGAGGTGGGCTAAAGCACATTTGGACAAGCCAGCTTCATTTTGGAATAAGGTGCTGTGGACTGATGAAACTAAAATTGAGTTATTTGGCCATAACAAGGGGCGTTATGCATGGAGGAAAAAGAACACAGCATTCCAAGAAAAACACCTGCTACCTACAGTAAAATATGGTGGTGGTTCCATCATGCTGTGGGGCTGTGTGGCCAGTGCAGGGACTGGGAATTTTGTCAAAGTTGAGGGACGCATGGATTCTACTCAGTATCAGCAGATTCTGGAGACCAATGTCCAGGAATCAGTGACAAAGCTGAAGCTGTGCCAGGGCTGGATCTTTCAACAAGACAACGACCCTAAACACTGCTCAAAATCCACTAAGGCATTTATGCAGAGGAACAAGTACAACGTTCTGGAATGGCCACCTCAGTCCCCAGACATGAATATAATTGAAAATCTGTGGTGTGACTTAAAGAGAGCTGTCCATGCTCGGAAGCCATCAAACCTGAATGAACCTGAACCTCTCGAACATTAAGAAAGGGTATGATAAGCACTCACTGTCGAAGCATTACAAAGACGTACACAATAGTAATCCAGGTAACCTAAAATTTGTTGGATTAGAGAGGATTGAAAAACATTGGAGAGGAGGAGATTTTATTCAGAAGATGTCGAGAGCAGAATCTAGGCAGATTTATGAATTCGGTTCCTTACTACCATTTGGACTGAATTCTGACATGGAGCTGTTTGGTTTTATTTAAGGGCAGGGCCCCATCCCCGACGGGAGGTCCCTAGCTTGACCGTTCATCGGTGCTGGGACCTTCCCCTCTGGTTTGGGACCCTGTCTGGATCCGACCATCTCCAAGTCAACACAATATTACTGTCTAGTACTCATCTTTATTAGTAATTATTGATTTTTATTATCCTGTGCTATTTTTATCCAATTTTATTTTTATATACATTTTTTAAGCTATTAGTGAATATATGTACCTTTTAGTCGGGGTTTACTGATTGAGCATAATTATTACAACAACAATCAAGCAAAAACGCACCTATAAGAGCAAAACCGCAACAAAAACGCATCAAAACCGCAACATGGCTCAAATGGCCAAGAACCCTCTAATCCTGGATTATGGAAACCGGGATTTATGTAGAACTTATGAACGTATAAAAAGGAGGAGGTTAGGAGTGTAAGATTCACCACTGAGGAAGGGATTGGAATTATCCCGAAACGCGTCTAGGAGATCAGACACTCTGCTTATACCTCCACATAAAAGGATCTATGCATGGCTATGCTATAAAGAGAAATATCTACTAAAGAATGGTTACCTTGAAGACTGATTGAACAGCTGTTACCACCTGAGTGAACATCGAGATCGGACGCCAGTCCCACTCGGGGTATCGCGAGATTCAGCTGGACTGTTGGAAACCTGCAGGCCGTGAAGACGCAGCGGCGTGCATAGCAGTTTTTCCCCCCAGCAGCTTTCTTTCAGCGTGCAAAGCAAGGAGTTCCTCCACAGGAGGTAAGACTGTTCATGGTCTAGGAAAGACTATCCTCTAGATAGAGGTAAGATCACTGTGGACACCATAGACTGTGTCGTAGTTCTATTAACAGAGGACAGACAACGGACCACATTGTTTGTTGCGGTTTATTAAATATACAGTGTCCGGGACGTTTTCGGTTGCTATAGGCAGCAACACAACTTTATTAGCGTGCATCCACACGCAGCTCTCCATCTGGTGCCCTCGCTTTGTGTTTTGTGTTTTTATTTATCACAATTTTTCACATTGTCAGCACTATTGTTGAATATGGATATTAATTTATCACCATTTTTTTACTAGTAATATTGTTATCACCTTATTGATTCACTTATTGGCCTTTCACCTATGAAATTGGACACCACTGGACAACTGCTTATGGTTGAGTCTCCTATATGCTTGAATAAGCCCCTTATATGAAATAGCACCAATCTCATCTGTATTTGGTACATGGTCGACCTTTTAATCATATAGTGTTTGAAATTATTGCATTTTATCATTGTATTATTGTTATTCATTATTTCACATTTTAAATATTAAATTCTGAGTATTGCCATAGAGCGAGTGCTCGCTTCATTACTTTTTACTAAAGGTGTTTTGTAAAGAGGAATGGTCCAAAATACCTTCAACCAGAATCCAGACTCTCATTTGAACCTACAGGAAGCGTTTAGAGGCTGTAATTTCTGCAAAAGGAGGATCTACTAAATATTGATTTAATTTCTTTTTTGTGGTGCCCAAATTTATGCACCTGCCTAATTTTGTTTAAACAATTATAGCACACTTTCTGTAAATCCAATAAACTTCATTTCACTTCTCAAATATCACTGTGTGTGTCTCCTATATGATATATTCAACTGACATTTTTTATCGTAACAACCAACGATTTATACAGGAAAATCATGACGATTAACAAGGTTGCCCAAACTTTCGCATCCCACTGTGTATATATATATTTCCCACCATAAAGAGGTTTTCATATATATGTTAGACTACTCCTTGTTTGAAAGGGATTATGGACTACTGTATTCCCTGGCCAATTTTAAAGTTGTCTTTCTTACTTGCTGTTTTGTTTGGATTTCTCAAGAGGATTGATCCATTTGGACCTTATTGGCATACTGCCCGTTCCTTTTCTGATAGAAACAAACATTTATTATGTGGTACCCACACATTTTAATGGACATCACAAAATACTAAGGGGGTCATTTACTATGTGTCACCCTACACCAGAAATTGGTGTAAAAAAGTCAGAAACCTGTGGCATATCATTGTGCCTAATTTTGGGTGCAAGTGGCGTTTCTACATCACCATCGCTACTTTTTGAAAAGGGGAGGGCAGTGACGGTGGCATGGTGTGGTCCTACATGAGAAATGAAATCAGTCTAGCAAGGACTGCCAGGGGATGCGCCTGACTTATTATGAGGCTTCTGCCTTGTCATCAATTAAGCACATCCTCCGGTGACCCCCTCAGATGCCGGTGACCCCCTAAATTTCCATGTCATTGCCAATACATAGCTTCCCCTGGCAATAATACAGTAGCTGATGACCATCATAGCGGTGTTATCAGGGGTGCACCTAGCCTTTCCGCTGTCTGAAGCGAAAACTGAAATGGTGTTCCCCCCCAATGCCAATTTCTTAACCTAACCCTTTTTCCACAATGAAAGCACTCATTGTCCATGGCCCTTCCACTGCCTTCCTCTTGCCCCTACCTGGTGTTGCCTGAGGCAATCACCTCACCTGGCCTCATTGGTGGTGCATCCTCATTGGGGGTGTTATGTTCAGTAGATACCATTGGGAGATTTACCAGTTGAGTCTAGATGTTGTATGTGGATATTTTTCATCTACGTTTTTCCAATATCAACATGAATACAATATCTAACATAATCACCATTGCAAAAATCTAAACTGAGCTCAGCAGGATATGTGCTTTAAAATACTTACCTGGTACTACTGTCCACCAGTGTTCTGTGAATTATTACATGAAAGTAATGTAATTTTCAAGCCTACCAATTTAGTCTATGCTATGAACAGAGCGGCAAACTATTATTTGACTTATTTAGACTAGCTACCATATTCTAGTAATGATATCATGTGCCTTATGATCAAAGTATATCTTCTTATCCTATTGTAAATCTTAACTTAACCTTTGCATGGACAGATATTACATGAGCAGATACGTTCTTCCATAAATAACGTATAGTAATGACATGAGAAAATTGTGTAGAAGATTAAATGGATGATGAATGACTTTCTACAAACATTTCAGCTGAAATAGTTGTGTAATACTTTAATGTAGTGTCCAACTATTTCAGGTTCAAGATTATGGCACAGCAAATTAGAGATCTATCAAGCTCCAAAAGTACAAGAAGTTGTTTTTGACAACTTAGGGTACTTTCATACTTGCATTAAACTTTTCCGGTATTGAGTTCCGTCCTAGGGGACTCAATACCAGAAAAAAACTGATCAGTTTTATCCTCATGCATTCTGAATGGAGAGCATTCCATTCAGTATGCATCAGGATGTCATCAGTTCAGTCACTGTACAGTATTTGGCTGGAGAAAATATCGCATGCTGTGGTATTTTCTCCGTCTAAAATTTCGGAACACTTGCCAGAATGCCGGATCCGGCATTATTTTTCCATTGAAATGCGTTAATGCCCAAGTGTTCTGGAAAAGCAGACCTTTAAAAATGTGAAAAAGATAAATACCGGATCCGTTTTTCCGTATGACAATCGGAGAGACGGATCCGGTATTGCAATGCATTTGTGAGACGGATCCGCATCCGGATCCGTCTACAAATGGTATCCGTTTGCATACAGATTGACGGAATCCAACAACACAAGTGTGAAAGTACCCTTAGAATTGAATTGTGGTTGTTCTGCGTGTCAAAAAAAAAAGAGCAAGGGTTACTAGACTCTTATCAAGCCCAATGCAGAAGCTGGTATCTGGCTGGGCCAAATATAATGAAGGCAAATTCCTGTATATATTTCAATGAAATGCAAAACAACTACCTCAACTCACTATGTTCTTCCTCTTTAACTTGGCTTATTGGATGGAATATTCTGCTGTTTTGTTTCGTTATCAATGCGCCCTTTATGTTTCTTTTTTTGCATTCCACCCACATGCTGTACATTTCTGTGACACAGATTTAACATTTTAACAATTTTTTATTATTCTCAAACTGAAGTAAACCCTCACCCTTAAAAACACATTTTGTATTATTTTAATAGGTTTTAATAGGGCCAACAATCCTTTTGGAAGAGCTTCATTTAACTAAAACAGAGCTCCAAATCCTCTGTATGGATAAGGCTCCTTTCACACTCACGGCAAGGCTGTTGCTGCACTCAACAGTTTTTGTCTGGCCAAATCCCGGCATTTATGCAAGGGAGTGGCTGTATCCTTGCCGAATCCCAGCACAGTCAATAGGGTCTGGTGGTGTGCGGCACTCTTCAGCTACGCCAGATGCAGAGAACTCCATCAGGTTATTGTCTGCTGGAACAGTCTGCCAGATTAGCTTTGCTGCAAGTGTGAAGTTACCTTAAAGGATAAAATTCTAGTTACTTCCAGCTGCCAGAAGGAGAGCTTACTAGCTTACTCTAGAGCAGGGGTGCACAACCTTTTCTGGTTGGGGGCCACGTTGTGAGCCTGAACCAATTCCAAGGGCCGAAAATAAAACTTAAAGGGGTGATACCAACTGAAATACTATTTTTATGGCATATTGAACATACAGTATATATCATAAATGTCTAGTTACACTTCTAGTACTCCCATTTAATGGGAAAATACATGAAAGATACATGTGAGCAGCCACAAGACATAGACATACATGTCTGTTACCAGATAATTGGGGGCCGCACAGAATGGTATCGAGGGCCGCATGTGGCCCCCGGGCCGCAGGTTGTGCACCCCTGCTCTAGAGGCAGCTGAAGGCAGCCAGAATTTTATCAACTGAAGGGGCCAGCAGAACCACCTTAGGATCAATGCCGGGAAGACTAAGGACCTGGGCAGATAACATGGACGCACTATACAGAAAGGGCCACAGCAGGTTTTACCTGCTTATGAGGCTGAGAGCTTTTGGAGTGCAGAGGGCACTTCTTAGGGCTTTTTTCAAATCTGTGGTGGCATCAGCCATCTTCTTCGGAGTGGCCTGCTGGAGTAGCAGCATCTTAACCAGGGAGAGGAAGAGACTTGTCAAGCTGATTAGAAGGGCCAGCTCCGTCCTGGGGAGCCCCCTAGAACCACTAGGTGAGAGAAGGATACTATCAAAGTTGATCTCCATTCTGGAGTATAACTCCCCTCCCATGCATGTGATGGTAATAGCATTGGGCAGTATTGTCAGTAACTGACCGCTTTACCCCAAGTGTGAATAGGAGTAATATCGGAAGTAATTCCTCCCATGGTTAGGCTGTACAACCAACACCGACCCAAGCAGAGATAGACTGCACTCATCGCCTAGAGGTTCCTGTGGATATCATTCCATCCAGAGACTGAATTCTATGAGCTGTGATATGTATATCCATTATTTTTTACATTTTTTTTTTATCTGTACCTATACTGTAATGCCTTTATTTTGGAGTTTTTGTATTCTCTCTGCTGCTGCTCTGCTGTAACACTGTGAATTTCCCCATGGTGGGACTATTGAAGGATTATCTTATTTTATTTTATCTCATGAATAGAATTACAGTACTATACAATGATTAGGGCATTTCACATATAGTATTATTGCAATATACAGGCAATAAAATCATTGTTAGTTTTTTTGTGTACATTACATTCTCCTCTCTGGTACTGCCACCTGCTGTTTCTCCTGTGGCTGAAACTCTGGTCCACCTTCTCCTGCATTCAATGCTGGACCAACATGCTCAGTAACTTCCCTGCTGTGGTGGGCATTACTCCATTTATTTTTTTATAAATGTATGGGATAACTCCTTTAACCCCTTCCCAGCATTTTCTATACAGTTCCTCCTGCTCAGGAGATGGGTCATAGCTGGCAGGTGCCTGCTGTTATACAAAGAAGACACTCGCTAGCAGGGTCCATGAACAGAGAGGACTCCAATCACGGACATTTAACCCTTCAGATACTGGGGTTAATTGCGACCACGATATCTGAGAATTCATTTACCATAAGTGAGCTTCTCCTGGTGACTGCACGATCCCCCAGCAATAGGATCGTTTGGTTACTATGGCAGCTAGGGTCTTCTGAAGGCTCCCTGAACAGAGCCATAGTAAAGTCCATATTAAAGGGATTTTAATATTGATGACCTAGAAAACATGGAGTGACTTCAAAAATGATATCCAAATAATCATCAACCCACTTTTTGTAAAAAAAAAAAAAAAAAAAAATGACATTTAATATTCCCATACACTACAGGCTGTTAATGTCATAAAAAGTTCTGTTGGCTGTAGACGGGGATCATTGGCAGATCCAGTTTAGTTTTCTGTTCTGTATATGACCACAGTAGAAATGAGATTTTCAGCAGAGCTCACCAAATTCAGCTAAATCTATCAATGGCACACAAACAGCAGGGTAATTAGGAAGCCACATTTTTATTTCAAAATTAATTAGGCTAATTTGCTCAATCTCATTGAACCACTTTTAGAAGACCAAAACAAAACTACTAAAAAACTATTGGCTTTGGACGTACCTTTTTTTCTTGTAGAACCAGATAAAGGCAACCAATCCACTTAACAACAGTCCTGCTCCTATCCCAATGGCAATATGTGTGGCTTTAATTTCTTTTACCTGGGTTGTTGACAAAATGATATGTTCACATCTTTCTCCTGTGAATCCGGAGTTACACCTACATAAAAGCATAAGACAATGCTTTATTTATGCCATGCAGATGTTACAGTGTGGGCTTTTTAATTTAAAGGCGTCTTGTCAATGAATCTGCCACTGCACTGAGTGTCCAGGAGGGACCTTTATACACTGTCAATAAACACTGGAGTTTCTCATTAAATGACTGCAAGCAGAGATCTTGAAAGCCTTGAGGAATTAATATAGACAATTGTATAGCTTTTTGTTTATTCAGTGAATAAGCTTCCCAAAAACCATAATTCTCCATAAAATCTGTTATTTTGCTAAATGATTGCTCTTCTGCATCTGTAATGCTGTTATATTTAAATGGGTTTTCCAAGATTTTGCTGAAATGTAACTGCCCAATCTTTCTTCCTCCAAGAGCCAGGAGAGCCACCTACACATTGATGGCTGTTGAGTCACACCAAACAGACATTAAAGAGGTTGTCATAGATTTTTATATTGGTAAGCCATCGATACATGACTGGTGGGATTCTGACACCCTGCATCCCCACCCCCACCCCGATCAGCTGTTCTCAAGTATCTCTAGTATGGGAGCTTTTCAGTTCCATCCACTGTGTAGTGAACAGAGCTAGTTACTGCAGCACTTCTCCCATTGAAGTGATGGGGCTGTGTTTCCGGTGCCGACTTCCAACACCTGAGCTACTGCAGAACAGATGATCAGCCAAGGTGCAGGGTGTCGGATCCCTGTGAATAACTGGAGTCCCCTCAGACCCTAGGGTTCTTTGGAACCTAGTCAGAGGTTACATTTTTTTATACTGTGTGTGGTCAACTAGTGGTGGTAGATGACATCACCAAATCATCTATGTTTATAAATGTGCATTAGGGGCGATTAATTAAAGGAGTTGACTTTTTTATCCTAACCTACACATGTGCTGGAAACAGCACTATGACCAACTTACTAGTATACAGTTTTAAGCTCATTAGCATGGTTATCCCGGCTGAGCAGCATCAGCCCCTTGTGCAGTACACTTGGAGCACTCCCCTGTTTACATGACGATCTTAACATGGCTGATGATGGAGGGCCACATGACGAGACCACCTCCATTAAATAATACTGTGCTCAACAAGGGTTGCCAGCGCATGTGCAGTGCCACTGGCAGTGCTATACAATGGAGGCCACTTTGTATGTTTCTATTTATTTTCATTTTATTCTTTTTAACCACCTCAGAACCGATCATTGACTTTAAATATTGGCGTTGTCCCCTGTCATTTCCTCAGTGCCATTTATAAACAGTTGCCATGTGGTGCTGCTGAGCCCCATTAATGTTGCTGTACTATAAAGCCACATTCACAGGGAAGGTGGTTAGACAGAGGGAGAGGGGTGCGGATGGCTGTCATGGCAGCCGGCAGTCTAACAAAGGGTCACAAGTTTGCCATGGCTATATGTATTTGGTATACTAAGTAAAGTGCATAAAACAAATCCCAAAACATACACATAAAGTATAAGGCAATTGTAACCACCTGTTTAATGAAGTTAACATGACAGCAGCAGAATCGATTTTTTTTCACCTCTACCAAAGTTGTTAAGTAATTTACATTCACTCCAAATTATATTTTTTTTCAATGTTTAAATACACATATATAAAAACATAAATTCTGGTTTAGGTGTATATGGGGTTGAGCACTTCCTGCCTTTTGACACCATGCCATTTTTTGTAGTTTGTATATAGATATGTTTGGAGGTACAGGGAGTGCAGAATTATTAGGCAAGTTGTATTTTTGAGGATTAATTTTATTATTGAACAACAACCATGTTCTCGATGAACCCAAAAAACTCATTAATATCAAAGCTGAATATTTTTGGAAGTAGTTTTTAGTTTGTTTTTAGTTTTAGCTATTTTAGGGGGATATCTGTGTGTGCAGGTGACTATTACTGTGCATAATTATTAGGCAACTTAACAAAAAACAAATATATACCCATTTCAATTATTTATTTTTATCAGTGAAACCAATATAACATCTCAACATTCACAAATATACATTTCTGACATTCAAAAACAAATCAGTGACCAATATAGCCACCTTTCTTTACAAGGACACTCAAAAGCCTGCCATCCATGGATTCTGTCAGTGTTTTGATCTGTTCACCATCAACATTGCGTGCAGCAGCAACCACAGCCTCCCAGACACTGTTCAGAGAGGTGTACTGTTTTCCCTCCTTGTAAATCTCACATTTGATGATGGACCACAGGTTCTCAATGGGGTTCAGATCAGGTGAGCAAGGAGGCCATGTCATTAGATTTTCTTCTTTTATACCCTTTCTTGCCAGCCACGCTGTGGAGTACTTGGACGCGTGTGATGGAGCATTGTCCTGCATGAAAATCATGTTTTTCTTGAAGGATGCAGACTTCTTCCTGTACCACTGCTTGAAGAAGGTGTCTTCCAGAAACTGGCAGTAGGACTGGGAGTTGAGCTTGACTCCATCCTCAACCCGAAAAGGCCCCACAAGCTCATCTTTGATGATACCAGCCCAAACCAGTACTCCACCTCCACCTTGCTGGCGTCTGAGTCGGACTGGAGCTCTCTGCCCTTTACCAATCCAGCCACGGGCCCATCCATCTGGCCCATCAAGACTCACTCTCATTTCATCAGTCCATAAAACCTTAGAAAAATCAGTCTTGAGATATTTCTTGGCCCAGTCTTGACGTTTCAGCTTGTGTGTCTTGTTCAGTGGTGGTCGTCTTTCAGCCTTTCTTACCTGGGCCATGTCTCTGAGTATTGCACACCTTGTGCTTTTGGGCACTCCAGTGATGTTGCAGCTCTGAAATATGGCCAAACTGGTGGCAAGTGGCATCTTGGCAGCTGCACGCTTGACTTTTCTCAGTTCATGGGCAGTTATTTTGCGCCTTGGTTTTTCCACACGCTTCTTGCGACCCTGTTGACTATTTTGAATGAAACGCTTGATTGTTCGATGATCACGCTTCAGAAGCTTTGCAATTTTAAGAGTGCTGCATCCCTCTGCAAGATATCTCACTATTTTTGAGTTTTCTGAGCCTGTCAAGTCCTTCTTTTGACCCATTTTGCCAAAGGAAAGGAAGTTGCCTAATAATTATGCACACCTAATATAGGGTGTTGATGTCATTAGACCACACCCCTTCTCATTACAGAGATGCACATCACCTAATATGCTTAATTGGTAGTAGGCTTTCGAGCCTATACAGCTTGGAGTAAGACAACATGCATAAAGAGGATGATGTGGTCAAAATACTCATTTGCCTAATAATTCTGCACGCAGTGTATATAAACTCCATATTTAAATGTGCCTGATTTTCATCCACAGGCAACATTTAGGTGCACCTGTGAGGCCAGGGCCTTATCAGCCAGTCTTGGGTGGGACTCACAGCCTCCTCCCTCCTCCCGTTGCAAGCATGGCTGCATGCTGGAGGTAACTGGGAGTTTGCTGTGAGTCGGACCTTGTGCTCCTGTAATTTGCCCACTGGCTCCTGGTATTGCCCATACAGCAAAGGTAGTTTAGCGTTAGGTCCTGAGCTACTTGAGATACCTTGGCACGGTGCTCGGGCTCAGATATGTCCTTCATATAGGGATATATTGGCTAAATTCTCAATTTTAACACCAGTTTGAGGGTTTAGTCAGACTTGTTTGTTTGCATCCACAGTAGTGTACCTTCCTTATTATTGTTTTGAACAAGCGTCTAAAAATTATGTATTAACCGGGGCGGGGTGCTTGATGTATTTGTACACACACACAAATGTTTATTGTCAGAAGAAAAAGTGGCTTCTTCTGAAGTTGAAGAAGCTTGGAATAATTGTCCCTTTTATTTGGGACCTTTGTAAATTTAGAAACAGTAAGGTGTGTAGGGGAAATGTTGACAGCAATAGTAGCGCCAACAGTAGCAGCACAACATGGAACAGAAAAGACATTAGATGAGCTTTGTTGGCATAGTGGTAGTAGTAGTGATGGCTATGTAGCTGTAATAGTAGTAGCAGTAGGGATAATGGAAGTGGGGGAGTAGCAGCTGCAGTAGGGATAATGGAAGTGGGGGAGTAGCAGCTGCAGTAGGGATAATGGAAGTGGGGAAGTAGCAGCTGCAGAAGTGGTGGCAGCAGCAACAGCCATATAGTACGGAATATGATGGTAGGTAGGCAGATAACAGTACAGCCATAATGGCGCCAGTAGCCATAAGATACTGAACATGATGAAAGGCAGACAGAGACCAGCAGTGGCACATTAACGGCAGCAGCAGCCATATTGTACAGAGCATGATGGTAGGAAGTCAAACAACAGGAGTGGTATGATGGCAGCAGCAGCCATACGATAATGAACATAATTTTAGGCAGGCAGACAGCAGCAATGGCATGATGGCGGCAGCTGCCATACAGTATGGAACATAATGGTAGGTAGGCAGAAAGCGACAGTGGCATAATGGTGGCAGCTGGAGTGCCATATGGTACAGAACATGATGGTAGGCAGGCTGACAGCAGCAGTGGCATGATGGCGGCAGCAGCAGCCATATGGTATGGAACATGATGGTAGGCAAGATCCATCCATATCTTGTTCATTTTGACAAAAGTTATCTTTTGTACACTGGCGGAGGACGTGTTTGTATGTTTGGGTGTGACAAGGCCCCCCGCCATGCTGAAAATCCTCTTAGAGAAGACACTGGAGGCTGGGTGAAAGGGTGAAAGAGAACTGAGATCGCGTGGTAGGCTTTTGCTCACCTCAAGCTGCATACACAGTGTATCCTGGTAATAAAGCAATTTGGACTCACTTTCGACAACAGGAAACATTCCCCCATTTTGCTTTGATAGCAAGCATCTAAAATCATGACTATCCAGTAATCATTAGATTGTTAGATGATAAGTATTTGTCAGTCATTACATAAACAAGCAAGCATACAGTTTGCCATTCTCACCAGTGTGCCTGAGGACCCTGTTCTTTCTGGTCCTATCCCCACTGAGACGATTGGTCATCATGATGGTGGACAGCAAGATGCTTAATCTGTTCTTCTGCCATTCCTTATTGCATCAGTGTGAGTATCTGCTGTAAGATAAATATCAGGGGGAAGACATTGTTGATGCCGCAGTTGTCCCTACTGACAAATCTGGTGACTGCCACTGCCTCACCTTGAAACAACACATGCTGCCTGCTGAGGTGGTATGGTGACAAAATCATTCACTGCTTTATGCTGCTCATACAGATGTTCTAGCATATGCAAGGTGAAATTCCAGTGAGTTACAACATCGCAGATTGCATAAATGGCAGACTGTTCTGTCGCTGCATGTCCTGGACATGGCCAGCACCCTCTGCAAGCCACTGTACTTTTTAAAAAAGCATTGCACAACTAAATTTATCAATTGCGCCATGGAAGGAGAATGTGTTATTTTCCGGAAATGCAGCATGGCCACTTTGTTCTTGCCATTGTTGCTGACCACCTTGCCCAGTTGGAGTTGGTGGGAAGACTGCGAGCGGGATGTTTGCTGCTTGATGCACTTTAGCAACTGATTGGCTGTGTGGCTACTCTCCCCCAGGCCAATCAGCTCTAACATGGCATGGCAATGCTTCATTGTACACATATGATAGGAGGAAGTGGGAGCAATGCTCTGCCCTGCTTCTGTTGGGGATGAGAGGATGTCCATGGAGGAGGACAAAAAGGAGGCAGGTAAGCCACCTGGTGTGGGAACCAGACTGACACAAATGTGGAGGTGTCAAAAGGACCTGGCCTTGTTACAGTGCTGCCTCGCCACTGCCACAAAAAAAGGAGGCTGACGAAGCCGCAGAGGTCAAACGCGCGTCGAGGTCTTGCGCTTAGGGTTCCGTATCCTCCTGTGTTCCTGTCATGTCTTCAGGTACGTCCCGTGTGTAGCATAGCGTGATACCTATATATGGCCCTTATTACATCCATATTAGGTCTTTCATGGTTTTTAGATCATTGCTATACTTTGGAATTGAGTCACAGATTAGACTGTAGATATTGTTTAATCATTGTCAGTCTTAGTTGTCCATTATCCTCGGACTGTGTGTTGTAACTCATGGACATTTAGCTATATTCTTTCCTTTCCTGCAATTACATTATATGGCCCATTTGGGATCATTTATACTAATCATGCAGATTTGGGTGTCCGTGAACTAAAGCCCCCCTACCTGGTAGCCACCTAATGCTTATTGCTGTGTGGATATACATGTGAACTCAGTTGTGCAAACTGCCCTTTTCTTCTCTGTACACTGTTTGTCATCCTGTCTTTTCCCCATAGTTTTATATTTGATAATAAATTGACATTTTGGTATACTATCTCCACTTGCTTTTTTTGCTACGACATTGGACATCGTTCAGGTGGAATGTTTTGCTGTCTGGTTTAGACAGAGAGGTTTTTTGTAGGTTTACACGTGACAGTACAAGGCAGAAATTGTGTTTTTGGAGAAATAATGCCAGCTAGGTATCTTCCAGTTAGGATGAGTGCATGCCATCAGTTCCCTAAAGGAAACAGAATCCACTAAGGCTACTTTCACACTTGCGTTCAGAGCGGATCCGTCTGCTGTCTGCACAGACGGATCCGCTCCTATAATGCAGACGTTTGGATCCGTTCAGAACGGATCCGTCTGCATTATAGCTTAGAAAAAATTCTAAGTGTGAAAGTAGTTCAGACGGATCCGTCCAGACTTTACATTGAAAGTCAATGGGGGACGGATCCGTTTGAAAATGGAGCCATATTGTGTCATCTTCAAACGGATCCGTCCCCATTGACTTACATTGTAAGTCTGGACGGATCCGTTTGCCTCCGCAAGGCCAGGCGGACACCCGAACGCTGCAAGCAGCGTTCAGGTGTCCGCTTGCTGAGCGGAGCGGAGGCTGAACGCTGCCAGACTGATGCATTCTGAGTGGATCTGCGTCCACTCAGAATGGATTAGGGCAGTACGGATGCATTCGGGGCCGCTTGTGAGACCCTTCAAACGGAGCTCACAAGCGGACACCCGAACACTAGTGTGAAAGTAGCCTAAGTGGTATGGCAGCTACTACACCACCAGCAACTTGGCCAGGTGGGAATTGAGATTGAGCAACAGAGGATTGCTGGGCAAGTAGTGTTGTTTCCTGGCCACATGTTCTGTTATCAGTGGCTGATGACAGATGCAGAATAGGAGGAGGAGGAGTAGTGTGAGCAAGATGTGAGATGGGGAAACAGCTCTCCTTGTCTGAACACTGTGTGATTGATTTCCATGTTCTGGACTGACATTCTGCTGTTTGGCCACAAGATGCCACTGTTTCCTAACACAGCTACAGACTGTACATATATCTCCATATTCATGAGAGGGGTGGAGTTACAAGTCTGGTGAGGAAGCCAGCAGCCATCTTAGAAGGAGGCTGTAAGAGACACTGAGATACTATGTGAGCAGTGAATCCGACGGCATCCAGCTGTGAAATCTGCAAAGAAAAGGGGGTTAGTCAGCACCTCCCATTGCGCAGGTGTGAAAGTGACCAGAGCTGCAGCTAAGTGAAACTGATCATGCCCAAGACCCTGATCCTGTCCAGAGGAAGGAAGATTGCTGCCAGGAACGCTGATGAGAGCAGAGGAACAAAGCTACATACACTGCGGTACCGCATGCTTGTTGGAGAGACATTTGTTCTGTTCAGAGTCACCAGCAGATGCAAAGCAGACCTGGGTCAGTAAGATCGTGCATGCACCTCATCACAGTGTTGGCGTCTAGAGACTGAGACCAGGTCTGTAGTTAGTTAGTTAGGGTCTCTGTGTCAGGCCACAAGTGTTATACTGTTCATTGCAAGGACTCCACAACCTAAAGGGGCATTTCACCTTGTAGAGCTGATAAATCCCCACAAACTCAAGCCAGGCTGGTGTTTTGCTCAGAAGGAATACTCGGGCACCTGCTACAGGACCAGTTATGGGAGGGGGAATACTGTAGATCTGTGTAAGATTGTAAGATGTTGTGCTGCACCACAGGCTAGCCCGTACCGCACACCCATACAGTGATTCTTGTTCTTTTAGGGTAATAACAGGTAGTTGTGCCCTCCAGTAGGTAAATTACAGCATTTTCCTCCTGCATCCATCAGAGGGCGCCGTGTTGTTCAGCATAATGGTCTCAGCCTTCGAGCTGGGTGTTTGTAAATTTATCTTATGTTCCCAGCATTTGTGGTTGTGTTCATTACCACGTTTTAGTAAAATTCTGTTTTGGCGAAAGCTGATGTTGGAGTTGCTTTCCTAATTTGTGACTTCGCTGTATCCTGGGGAGCGCACCCCGGTACACGGCTTACAAAAAGAAGCAGTAATTGATGATGACAAGGACATTTTCTTGCACTTGGATGCGGCCTAGCTGCAGCAAAGGAGACCGGGCTAAAGAAGACACACTTCGTCCGCTAGCTGAAGACCACTATTATTTTCCCACAGTAACTGGTGAAGCTGCATCATGTGCTGCAATAGAGCCATTGTACCTACAGTCAGGTCCATAAATATTGGGACATTGACACAATTCTAACATTTTTGGCTCTAAACACCACCACAATGGATTTGAAATGAAACAAACAAGATGTGCTTTAACTGCAGACTGTCAGCTTTAATTTGAGGGTATTTACATCCAAATCAGGTGAACAGTGTATGAATTACAACAGTTTGCATATGCGCCTCCCACATGTTAAGGAACCAAAAGTAATGGGACATAATAATAATAATCATAAATCAAACTTTCACTTTTTAATAATTGGTTGCAAATCCTTTGCAGTCAATTACAGCCTGAAGTCTGGAACGCATAGACATTACCAGATGCTGGGTTTCATCCCTGGTGATTCTCTGCCAGGCCTCTACTGCAACTGTCTTAAGTTCCTGCTTGTTCTTGGGGCATTTTCCCTTCAGTTTTGTCTTCAGCAAGTGAAATGCATGCTCAATCGGATTCAGGTCAGGTGATTGACTTGGCCATTGCCTAACTTCCCACTTCTTTCCCTTTAAAAACTCTTTGGTTGCTTTTGCAGTATGCTTTGGGTCATTGTCCATCTGCACTGTGAAGCGCCGTCCAATAAGTTCTGAAGCATTTGGCTGAATATGAGCAGATAATATTGCCTGAAAAACTTCAGAATTCATCCTGCTGCTTTTGTCAGCAGTCACATCATCAATAAATATAAGAGAACCAGTTCCATTGGCAGCCATACATGCCCATGCCATGACACTACCACCACCATGCTTCACTGATGAGGTGGTATGCTTAGGATCATGTGCAGTTCCTTTCCTTCTCCATACTCTTCTCCTTCCATCACTCTGGTACAAGTTGATCTTGGTCTTTTCTGTCCATAGGATGTTGTTCCAGAACTGTGAAGGCTTTTTTAGATGTCATTTGGCAAACTCTAATCTGGCCTTCCTGTTTTTGAGGCTCACCAATGGCTTACATCTTGTGGTGAACCCTCTGTATTCACTCTGGTGAAGTCTTCTCTTGATTGTTGACTTTGACACACATACACCTACCTCCTGGAGAGTGTTCTTGATCTGGCCAACTGTTGTGAAGGGTGTTTTCTTCACCAGGGAGAGAATTCTTCGGTCATCCACCACAGTTGTTTTCCGTGGTCTTACGGGTCTTTTGGTGTTGCTGAGCTCACCGGTGCGTTTCTTCTTTTTAAGAATGTTCCAAACAGTTGTTTTGGCCATGCCTAATGTTTTTGCCATCTCTCTGATGGGTTTGTTTTGTTTTTTTCAGCCTAATGATGGCTTGCTTCACTGATAGTGACAGCTCTTTAAATCTCATCTTGAGAGTTGACAGCAACAGATTCCAAATGCAAATAGCACACTTGAAATGAACTCTGGACCTTTTATCTGCTCATTGTAATTGTGATAATGAGGGAATAACACACACCTGGCCATGGAACAGCTGAGAAGCCAATTGTCCCATTACTTTTGGCCCCTTAACAAGTGGGAGGCACATATGCAAACTGTTGTAATTCCTACACCGTTCACCTGATTTGGATGTAAATACCCTCAAATTAAAGCTGACAGTCTGCAGTTAAAGCACATCTTGTTCGTTTTATTTCAAATCCATTGTGGTGGTGTATAGAGCCAAAAAGGTTAGAATTGTGTTGATGTCCCAATATTTATGGACCTGACTGTACATTTGTGTTTGAACGCCCACTGCTTATTTTAATCCTGACCTTGCACACAGCAATGATTTTGTCTTCTGGCACTGTGAAGAAAAACTGCCAGGTGGGAGATACTTGAATACTCCACACAGAGCTAGCAGCAACCGAGATTAGATTCTGGGAAATTTTGAACCTGTGCCCACAGGATCAGCAACATCACCAGTTCCATAGCTGATCATAATAGAAGCAGATCTAGCCCAGGCAGTTTTTTTTTGGAGGTTGTGACCACTGTCTCTACCATACTAGCATAGCTACAAGTGCAACTGCAGTGGCTGAGTTTGGGGTGGCCCCAACGCTATGCTGGGTCCCCCGGACACCGTCGAGGTGCCACCAAGTGTTGCTGTTCTCCAGAAGGGATGTTAAGGTGTGGTGCACCCCAATAGGAAATAAGTCCAGAGATTCAGAGTCCACAGTAAACCAGTGCTTCTTTACTGGCGGAATTCAGGTACAAAACCATACAGGTGAGGCATAGGGCGGGCTTCTGCGGTCTCCTCCCTGGCAGAAGAAGGGTTTTGATGCTGAGGAAAGGTCTGAGCTAGCTGTCCCTCTCTCTCTCTCTAAAGGCTGGTACCCTGTACAAAGGCTGTGGAGGCCCACTGTCTGTAGTTCAGTAACCTGGGTGGCTCCTTGGTCACAGGGCTGGTGACCCATGGTCTGTGGCTCAGCATCTCCATCTTAGCATCTTCTTCTGCTCACTCGTGCAGGCTGGCATGAGTCTTCCCCTCCAAGCAATGGTCCCTAACTGCAGAACACTAGGGGCACAAACTGCTCTATTTAAATACCATTTCAGGAACCTTCTAGCACAAACAATTACAAAGTTACCACTCCAGTCTGGCATAGACTTACATTAGAGCTTCAATAATACAGTCGTGGCCAAAAGTTTTGAGAATTACATAAATATTGGAAATTGGAAAAGTTGCTGCTTAAGTTTTTATAATAGCAATTTGCATATACTCCAGAATGTTATGAAGAGTGATCAGATGAATTGCATAGTCCTTCTTTGCCATGAAAATTAACTTAATCTCCAAAAAACCTTTCCACTGCATTTCATTGCTGTCATTAAAGGACCTGCTGAGATCATTTCAGTAATCGTCTTGTTAACTCAGGTTAGAATGTTGACGAGCACAAGGCTGGAGATCATTATGTCAGGCTGATTGGGTTAAAATGGCAGACTTGACATGTTAAAAGGAGGGTGATGCTTGAAATCATTGTTCTTCCATTGTTAACCATGGTGACCTGCAAAGAAACGCGTGCAGCCATCATTGCGTTGCATAAAAATGGCTTCATAGGCAAGGATATTGTGGCTACTAAGATTGCACCTCAAATCAACAATTTATAGGATCATCAAGAACTTCAAGGAAAGAGGTTCAATTCTTGTTAAGAAGGCTTCAGGGCGTCCAAGAAAGTCCAGCAAGTGCCAGGATCGTCTCCTAAAGAGGATTCAGCTGCGGGATCGGAGTGCCACCAGTGCAGAGCTTGCTCAGGAATGGCAGCAGGCAGGTGTGAGCGCATCTGCACGCACAGTGAGGCGAAGACTTTTGGAAGATGGCCTGGTGTCAAGAAGGGCAGCAAAGAAGCCACTTCTCTCCAAAAAAAACATCAGGGACAGATTGATATTCTGCAGAAAGTATGGTGAATGGACTGCTGAGGACTGGGGCAAAGTCATATTCTCCGATGAAGCCTCTTTCTGATTGTTTGGGGCATCTGGAAAAAGGCTTGTCCGGAGAAGAAAAGGTGAGCGCTACCATCAGTCCTGTGTCATGCCAACAGTAAAGCATCCTGAGACCATTCATGTGTGGGGTTGCTTCTCATCCAAGGGAGTGGGCTTACTCACAATTTTGCCAAAAAACACAGCCATGAATAAAGAATGGTACCAAAACACCCTCCAACAGCAACTTCTTCCAACAATCCAACAACAGTTTGGTGAAGAACAATGCATTTTCCAGCACGATGGAGCACCGTGCCATAAGGCAAAAGTGATAACTAAGTGGCTCGGGGACCAAAACATTGACATTTTGGGTCCATGGCCTGGAAACTCCCCAGATCTTAATCCCATTGAGAACTTGTGGTCAATCCTCAAGAGACGGATGGACAAACAAAAACCCGCTAATTCTGACAAACTCCAAGAAGTGATTATGAAAGAATGGGTTGCTATCAGTCAGGAATTGGCCCAGAAGTTGATTGAGAGCATGCCCAGTCGAATTGCAGAGGTCCTGAAAAAGAAGGGCCAACACTGCAAATACTGACTCTTTGCATAAATGTCATGTAATTGTTGATAAAAGCCTTTGAAACGTATGAAGTGCGTGTAATTATATTTCACTACATCACAGAAACAACTGAAACAAAGATCTAAAAGCAGTTTAGCAGCAAACTTTGTGAAAACTAATATTTGTGTCATTCTCAAAACTTTTGGCCACGACGGTACTCAATGGCAATGACAAAGCAGTTTTTCCAGACAAAAACAAGTTTCTAGATATACAAAAGAAAAGGGCTGGGCACTCACTATATCTAGTAGCCGTGGTGCTTTATTAATTAGAATCAATTATTATAATATTAAAAACACATATTCTAACACACATTCATACACATCAATAATAGTATCTAAAATATAAATATAATCACTGTAACACAATGGTAAAAGGACCTATTTAATATATATAAAAGTCAGATATGATCAGTAATTCGCATATGACCAATAATCAGCATATGTGGAGGACGAAAACAGTCCAAAACTATCCGAATGTTCAGTCCAATATCAGAAGTGTGCCATATACAAAAAGGACGGATGAAAATAGTTGATCCGATATCCTGAGATCTTTTACAGAGACGAATAGTCCTGAATTCAAATATTCGCACAGTTCAAAGTAACAGCGTTAATTTCCAAATGAATAGTTTGTCAGTTGTATTATAGTCTACTCACATAATAAATGTACTTAGGCGGCTCAGATCAGCAATCCGTGGCGTCCTGCGTAATAGTCAGGGTATGATCTCCGCTTGTACGTGTGAGCCACAACTTCACAATGGAATAGTCTTTGATAACTCCTAGTAGGTTTCACAGAGAGTTTTCAACAATCTGTTTTTCAATTGAACAATCAAAGTTCCTCACTTACTGGCGCCAGTAGTATCTTTGTAGTCCACAGCTCTGCAGATATGCGTTCCACCTTCAATTTATTTTCTCCAAGAAGGGGCGAAACTGCAAAGGTTGGTGGTCCTTAGGTCTAGTCGGGGGGTCCAGTACCAGACGCGTTTTGGGGCTCTTAGTGGCCCCTTCCTCAGTGGTTGACCTCCCCTCCCTAATGTCTCTCCTTTTATAGAGGACTTCAGTAATCAATCCAACTTGGAAATGAGCCAAGTATTCCTCAAATTCTGAAATGGGTCCTGAATTGACCACGTTCAAAAAGTGTGTCGAAAATGATATAAGGAATTTGAAAGCGAACCCTAGATTTAAGAGGAAGAATCTAACAAATTGTGAAGTAAAAGCGATTAGGGAATTACAGGAGGAAAATAACATTATTATCCGGCCAGCCGATAAAGGCGGTTCTATTGTCATCCAGGATAAGGAGAGATATGATGCTGAATGTATACGCCAATTGTCTGACACGAGCACATATATACCTATGATAGGGAACCCAATTGAGATGTTTCAGAAAGAATTAAAGATGCTATGTGACAGAGGCGTAGAGAGAGGCATCTTGGCTAATGATGAATATCTCTTTATCCTGAATGACACTCCAAGAACACCCATCTTTTATTGCCTCCCAAAGATTCCTAAGGACAAAGTAGATCCACCTGGGAGACCTATAATTTCGGGTATTGGGTCACTAACTGCCAATTTGTCCCAATATATTGACACATTACTTCAGCCCAAGGTTAAAATGACACCATCGTACACAAAAGATACGACCCAAATTATAAAGATAGTAGAAAACTTAGATGTCAAATCAAATTGGATAATGCGTACCTTGGATGTACAGTCTCTGTACACAGTAATTGATCATGAACAGGGGAAAGATGCAATAAGAGATATGCTCCTCAAAGATGGGGCTCTCCCTAATGCACAAATTGACTTTATCATCAATGGGATTAATTTTATCCTTAAACATAATTATTTAAATTTTAATGGTCAATTTTACCTACAGACCAGGGGTACTGCCATGGGCACCAGGTTTGCCCCCAGTTACGCCAATTTATTTATGGCTTACTGGGATGAGTCCATCATCACTCCCAGACTGGGGACAGACCTGGTGCTCTGGCAGAGATATATTGACGATATATTCTTTGTCTGGCAGACAGGCCAACAAAATCTGAATCAATTTTTAATGGATATTAATAATAATAATAATAATAATAATAATAAATTTACCTAAAATTTACCTCCATGACTAGCCAAATGAAAATTGAGTTTTTAGATTTACAGATTCAGATAGAGGATACAAAAATGAAATGTAGTACTTTTGTTAAACCAACAGCTTGTAATAGTTTCATACTGTGTAATAGTTGTCATCTTCCAAAATGGCTCCTCAATATTCCTCAAGGACAGTTTAGAAGGATAAAAAGAAATTGTACAACAGATCAACAATTTGAGGAGGAAGCAACCAAAATGAAACAACAATTCCTAGTAAAGAAGTACCCTCTAAAAGTGCTAGATGAAACTATTGATAAGGTCCGTCATATGGACAGGAGCTCTTTCTTGATGACAATACTTTACTCCAAAAAGGGAAAGGGGATGAACAGATTAGGATGATCTTGCCATATAATGAGCAATATGGAAAGATTCGCAAGATCATCAAGAAATACTGGCATATGGTCCGGAAGGACAAAATCATTGGGAGCATGATGCCAGAATTTCAACTTGTATCATTCACAAAAGCTCCAAATTTGGGCCTTAAAATAGCGCCAACAGTTAAACCTAAAAAAGGAGCCCAAACGTTACAAAAATGGGCCGACATCAAAGGTTTTTTTAGGTGTGGACAATGTAATAATTGTAAATCAACATTCTTCCCTAAAAAAACAATGGAGATTGTCTCGACCTCAAACGGATTTAGACACAAGATTAAAGAGTTTTTGTCCTGTGATACAAGTGACGTTATATATGTCATTGAATGTCCCTGTAAATTACAATATATCGGGAGAACAAAGAGATTACTTAACCTCTTAAGGACATAGGGCGTACAGGTACGCCCTTGTGCCCTGGTACTTAAGGACACAGGGCGTACATGTACGCCCTGTGTATTTTCGATCACCGCCGGGCGGTGATCGGAACCCCGTGCCTGCTCAAATCATTGAGCAGGCACTTGGGGCAAATGCGCCGGGGGGTCCGGTGACCCCCCCATGTATGCGATCGCAGAAAACCGCAGGTCAATTCAGACCTGCGGTTTTCTGCGTTTCCGGGTTGTTCGGGTCTCTGAGGACCCGATAACCCGGAACAGGATGGTGATGGTGGTGTGATTTCACCCCACCAATCACCATCCAGCGATCCTGAGTGGTGATGGTGACATCACCACTCAGGATCGCTTTCCGATTGGTCTGTGGGCGGTCCGGCGCCAAATTCAAAAGAGGCAGGCGCTCCTCTCCTCCTCCTTTTGTGTTCCGGAGCCGGAGGAGAGAGGAGCTGCCTGCACGTGTGTCCACCATCGCTGCCAGCACCCCCAGGACCCGATCTGTGCCCCCAGGACCCGATCTGTGCCCCAGCACCCCCCATCAGGTACATAGGGAAAGTTTGGTTTAGGCAGGGAAAAAAAAGGGAAAGTTAGTTTCTGAACTTTTCTAACTTTGATTGCATCACCCTAAGTTAGGGTGTCTGGGGTCCACAGCACAGCTGTGTGACCCTAGACCCCCCAGGGGTGCTGCCACTTGCCCCCCCCCCCACCTTTTTTGGGGTGCATTTATTTTTTTTTTTTGTGTACGCTGATTGTGGCCGGCACTTAGTGTCCGGCCACTGTTAGCGCATCGCACACCCCACCGCTGATCAACTTCGGACGGTTGATCAGCGGTTTTGATTTTTTTTCCCCACATTTTTTGCCCTTTTTTTAGTTAGTTTATTTTATTTTTTTTCTGTTAGTTTTAGGGTGAGTTCGTGAACACCCGTGCCCCCACACACACGCACACAAAATAAAGAGTTACACACACGCACATATACACGCAGACACACACTCCCCTATGGCCCGCCGGACGTTCTCGGCCGAGGAGGCATACGCCCAGCTTGCCTCCGACTCCGAGAGTCCCAGTGAGGATGAGGATGACCCCACATTCCTGTTGTCATCCGCATCCTCCTCATCATCTAGCGATGATGATGAGCCCCCAAGGCGGCGGAGACGCCGCCAGGCGGAGCAAGGGGACCGCCATGTTAGGGACCCTGTGGCCCACACTAGTACGAGCAGCTCTGGGGCTCGTACTGGTTTCCCGGCCCACCAGTTAAATCCACCGGAGCCCCCTGCCGGTGAACTTGTCTGGTGTAGCCCAGAGCGATACGAGCCCGTGATTCCTGATTTTGTAGGCCAATCAGGAATCCAGATTTCCACAGTGGGCTACACTGAATATGACTTTTTTTGTCATTTTTTCAGTGACCCACTGGTAAATCTGATGGTGGAGCAGACGAATCTGTACGCCCAACAGTTCGTCGCTCAACACCCGGGCTCCTTTTTGGCCAGGCCCGGTGGCTGGACGCCGGTCAGTGCAGCCGAAATGAGGATATTTTGGGGCCTCGTGCTGCATATGGGCCTGGTCAAAAAACCCAGTGTCAGGCTGTACTGGAGTGGGGACGTCCTATACCAGGCCCCACTTTACAGTACAGCCATGACACGCTCCCGGTTTGAGGCCATCCGGAAATGTCTGCATTATTCCGATAATGCAGCATGTCCCCCCCCGAGGTGATCCTGCCCATGACCGTCTGTATAAGATACGGCCGGTCATCGATCACTTTGGGGCCAAATTCATGGAGGCCTATGTACCTGGAAGGGAGGTCGCGGTTGATGAGTCTCTCATTGCGTTCAAGGGGAGACTCATTTTCCGCCAGTATGTGCCCTCCAAGCGGGCGAGGTATGGCGTGAAGCTATACAAAATTTGTGAGAGTACCTCAGGGTACACTTACAAATTTCGTGTGTACGAGGGGCGAGATTCCCGGATTCAACCCCCAGAATGTCCCCCCACTCTGGGTGTTACCGGGAAACTTGTGTGGGACCTTATGTACCCACTGCTGGATAAGGGTTACCACCTTTACGTGGATAACTTTTATACCAGTATCCCCTTGTTCCAGTCCCTTGCCGCCAGATCCACATCCGCTTGTGGGACCGTGCGGAAAAATCAACGCGGCCTCCGTGCCCACCCCCTCCAGGTACCTATCCCCAGGGGTGAGACCCGTGCCCTTACCACTGGAAACCTGTTGCTGGTCAGGTATAAGGACAAGAGGGATGTCCTTATGCTGTCCACAATTCATGGTAACGGCATCACCCCTGTCCCTGTGCGAGGTACCGCGGCAACGGTCCTCAAGCCCGATTGTTTCGTCGCCTACAATCGGTATATGGGAGGAGTTGATCTCTCTGATCAAGTCCTCAAGCCATATAATGCCATGCGCAAAACCCGGGCATGGTACAAAAAAGTTGCGGTCTACTTGGTGCAGGTTGCCATGTACAACTCTTTTGTACTATCCCGAAGCGCTGGCAGCACAGGGACATTCCTCCAGTTCTATGAGGCAGTCCTCAAGGCCCTGATCTTTTCGGACCGGGAAAGAGCAGGCCGGAGTACCTCGGGAACTGTAGGTGCCCGGATCGTCCCTGGCCAACACTTTCCAGGTGTGGTCCCCCATACTGGAAAGAAGGGACGAACCCAAAAAAAGTGCAGAGTGTGTCGCAGGAGGGGGATACGGAAGGACACGACTACTCAGTGCGACACGTGCCCCGATCATCCGGGCCTCTGCATTGACGGTTGCTTCAGGGAGTATCACACTTCCATGGAGTACTAAATTTATATCCCAATTTAGCACTGACATCGGATAAAAAAAAATGGTTCTCAGACCTGAGACACCCAAAAAAACTAAAATAATTTATTAAAAGTAGATATATTCGGTATCGCCGCGTTGGTAATAATCTCCTCTATAAAACTACCCCATGACCAACCCCCCCAGATTAACACGGTCAATAAAAAAAAAAAAAAAAAGGTGCAAAAAAAGTTTTTTTTTGTCACCTTACATAATAAAAAGTTTAATAGCAAGCGATCAAAAAGTCATATAGCCCCCAAAATAGTGCCAATAAAACCGTCCGCTCATCCCTCAAAAAATGAGCCCCCACATGAGATAATTGGATAAAAAATTTTAAAAAAAAATGACCCTTAGACTTTAGAGATACCCAAAAAATAATTTGTATCAAAAAAGATAATATAGTCTAAAACCTAAATAATTGTAAAAAAAGTAGACTTATTAGGTATTGCCACATCCGTAAGAAACTCCTCTATAAAAATACCCCATTACCCAACCCCCCAGATTAACATGGTCAAAAAATAAAAAATAAATAGGTGCAAAAAAAGAATTTTTTTGTCACCTTACATAACAAAAACTTTAATAGCAAGCGATCAAAAAGTCATATAGCCCCCAAAATAGTGCCAATAAAACCGTCCGCTCATCCCGCAAAAAATGAGCCCCCACATGAGATAATTGGATAAAAAAAAAATAAAAAAAATGACCCTTAGACTTTAGAGATACCCAAAAAAAAGATTTGTATCAAAAAAGATAATATAGTCAAAAACCTAAATAATTGTAAAAAAAAGTAGACTTATTAGGTATTGCCGCGTCCGTAAGAATCTCCTCTATAAAAATATCCCATTACCTAACCCCCCAGATCAACACGGTTAAAAAAAAAAAAAAAAAACGGTGCCAAAACCGCTATTTTTGGCACTTTTCCATTTCAATCCGTTTTTTCGGTAACAAAACAAGGGTTAACAACCAAACAAAACTTAATATTTATTACCCTGATACTGCAGTTTACAGAAACACCACATTTGTGGTCATAAACTGCTGTATCAGTAAAAGGGAGGCCGCAAAAGGAAAGGACTGACACAGTTTCTGGAAGGCCGATTTTGATGGCCTTTTTTATTGACACCATGTCCCTTTTGAAGCCCCCCTGAAGCCCCCCTACAGTAAAAACTCCCCAAAACTGACCCCATATAAGAAACTACACCCCTCAAGGTATTCAAAACTGATTATACAAACTTTATTAACCCTTTAGGTGTTCCTCAACAGTTAATGGCAAATGGAGATGAAATTTCAGAATTAAAATTTTTGGTAACCTTGCCTCACAAAAATGTAATATAGAGCAACCAAAAATCATATTTACCCTAAAAATAGTCCCCAAAAAAATGCCACCTTATCCCGTAGTTTCCAAAATGGGGTCACTTTTAGGGAGTTTCTACTCCAGGGGTGCATCAGAGGGGTTGAAACAGGACACGGTGTAAATAAACCGGTCCATAAAAATCAGCCCTCCAAAAACCAAACGGCGCACCTTTCACTCTACGCCCCGCTGTGTGGCCGTACATTAGTTTACGGCCACATATTGGGTGTTTCTGTAAATGGCAGAGTCAGGGTAATAAAGATACAGTCTTGTTTGGCTGTTAACCCTTGCTTTGTTAGTGGAAAAAATGGGTTAAAATGGAAAATAAGGCAAAAAAATGAAATTTTCAAATTTCATCCCCATTTGCCAATAACTCTTGTGCAACACCTAAAGGGTTAACGACGTATGTAAAATCAGTTTTGAATACCTTGAGGGGTGTAGTTTCTTACATGGGGTCACTTTTAGGGAGTTTCTACTCTAGGGGTGCATCAGGGGGCTTCAAATGGGACATGGTGTAAATAAACCAGTCCATAAAAATCAGCCCTCCAAAAACCAAACGGCGCACCTTTCACTCTACGCCCCGCTGTGTGGCCGTACAGTAGTTTACGGCCACATATTGGGTGTTTCTGTAAATGGAAGAGTCAGGGCAATAAAGATACAGTCTTGTTTGGCTGTTAACCCTTGCTTTGTTAGTGGAAAAAATGGGTTAAAATGGAAAATAAGGCAAAAAAATGAAATTTTCAAATTTCATCCCCATTTGCCAATAACTCTTGTGCAACACCTAAAGGGTTAACGACGTATGTAAAATCAGTTTTGAATACCTTGAGGGGTGTAGTTTCTTAGATGGGGTCACTTTTAGGGAGTTTCTACTCTAGGGGTGCATCAGGGGGCTTCAAATGGGACATGGTGTAAATAAACCAGTCCATAAAAATCAGCCCTCCAAAAACCAAACGGCGCACCTTTCACTCTACGCCCCGCTGTGTGGCCGTACAGTAGTTTACGGCCACATATTGGGTGTTTCTGTAAACGGCAGAGTCAGGGCAATAAAGATACAGTCTTGTTTGGCTGTTAACCCTTGCTTTGTTAGTGGAAAAAATGGGTTAAAATGGAAAATAAGGCAAAAAAATGAAATTTTCAAATTTCATCCCCATTTGCCAATAACTCTTGTGCAACACCTAAAGGGTTAACGACGTATGTAAAATCAGTTTTGAATACCTTGAGGGGTGTAGTTTCTTAGATGGGGTCACTTTTAGGGAGTTTCTACTCTAGGGGTGCATCAGGGGGCTTCAAATGGGACATGGTGTAAATAAACCAGTCCATAAAAATCAGCCCTCCAAAAACCAAACGGCGCACCTTTCACTCTACGCCCCGCTGTGTGGCCGTACAGTAGTTTACGGCCACATATTGGGTGTTTCTGTAAAAGGCAGAGTCAGGGCAATAAAGATACAGTCTTGTTTGGCTGTTAACCCTTGCTTTGTTAGTGGAAAAAATGGGTTAAAATGGAAAATAAGGCAAAAAAATGAAATTTTCAAATTTCATCCCCATTTGCCAATAAATCTTGTGCAACACCTAAAGGGTTAACGACGTATGTAAAATCAGTTTTGAATACCTTGAGGGGTGTAGTTTCTTAGATGGGGTCACTTTTAGGGAGTTTCTACTCTAGGGGTGCATCAGGGGGCTTCAAATGGGACATGGTGTAAATAAACCAGTCCATAAAAATCAGCCCTCCAAAAACCAAACGGCGCACCTTTCACTCTACGCCCCGCTGTGTGGCCGTACAGTAGTTTACGGCCACATATTGGGTGTTTCTGTAAACGGCAGAGTCAGGGCAATAAAGATACAGTCTTGTTTGGCTGTTAACCCTTGCTTTGTTAGTGGAAAAAATGGGTTAAAATGGAAAATAAGGCAAAAAAATGAAATTTTCAAATTTCATCCCCATTTGCCAATAAATCTTGTGCAACACCTAAAGGGTTAACGATGTATGTAAAATCAGTTTTGAATACCTTGAGGGGTGTAGTTTCTTAGATGGGGTCACTTTTAGGGAGTTTCTACTCTAGGGGTGCATCAGGGGGCTTCAAATGGGACATGGTGTAAATAAACCAGTCCATAAAAATCAGCCCTCCAAAAACCAAACGGCGCACCTTTCACTCTACGCCCCGCTGTGTGGCCGTACAGTAGTTTACGGCCACATATTGGGTGTTTCTGTAAAAGGCAGAGTCAGGGCAATAAAGATACAGTCTTGTTTGGCTGTTAACCCTTGCTTTGTTAGTGGAAAAAATGGGTTAAAATGGAAAATAAGGCAAAAAAATGAAATTTTCAAATTTCATCCCCATTTGCCAATAAATCTTGTGCAACACCTAAAGGGTTAACGACGTATGTAAAATCAGTTTTGAATACCTTGAGGGGTGTAGTTTCTTAGATGGGGTCACTTTTAGGGAGTTTCTACTCTAGGGGTGCATCAGGGGGCTTCAAATGGGACATGGTGTAAATAAACCAGTCCATAAAAATCAGCCCTCCAAAAACCAAACGGCGCACCTTTCACTCTACGCCCCGCTGTGTGGCCGTACAGTAGTTTACGGCCACATATTGGGTGTTTCTGTAAACGGCAGAGTCAGGGCAATAAAGATACAGTCTTGTTTGGCTGTTAACCCTTGCTTTGTTAGTGGAAAAAATGGGTTAAAATGGAAAATTAGACAAAAAAATGAAATTCTCAAATTTCATCCCCATTTGCCAATAACTCTTGTGCAACACCTAAAGGGTTAACGACGTATGTAACATCAGTTTTGAATACCTTGGGGGTGTAGTTTCTTAGATGGGGTCATTTTTGGGTGGTTTCTATTATGTAAGCCTCGCAAGGTGACTTCAGACCTGAACTGGTCCCTAAAAATTTAGTTTTTGTAAATTTCTGAAAAATTTCAAGATTTGCTTCTAAACTTCTAAGCCTTATAACATCCCCAAAAAATAAAATATCATTCCCAAAACAATTCAAACATGAAGTAGACATATGGGGAATGTAAAGTCATCACAATTTTTGGGGGTATTACTATGTATTACAGAAGTAGAGAAACTGAAACTTTGAAATTTGCTAAATTTTTCCAAATTTTTGTTAAATTAGGTATTTTTTGGTGCAAAAAAAAATAATTTTTTGACTTCATTTTACCAGTGTCATGAAGTACAATATGTGACGAAAAAACAATCTCAGAACGGCCTGGATAAGTCAAAGCGTTTTAAAGTTATCAGCACTTAAAGGGACTCTGGTCAGATTTGCAAAAAATGGCCTGGTCCTAAGGTGTAAAAAGGCTGTGTCCTTAAGGGGTTAAGAAAAGGATAGCGGAACATATTAGTAAAATCAAAAAGGGCTTCGAAAATCACTCCCTCTCAAGCCATTTTAAAGATGTACATCATCAGGATCCCTCAGGCCTTAAGTTTGCAGCCCTTGAAAAGATACAGAGAGATTGGAGAGGAGGTGATCACATAGCCAAGATGTCAAGAGCAGAAACTCTTTTTTGAATTTGACACATTACTCCCAATGGGATTAAATTCGGAATTTGAATTGTTTGGCTTTCTATAGGGGAGAGCGCCATCGGCCGACTAGTGACCGTACCATATTTAAGGTGGCCGGTCCCTCTCTGCCGCTGACGCTCCCCCCAATATACTACAATAAGATCTGAATTTGAAATAGAACACCATTACAAGAGGTTTGTTTATATATAAGTATGAAATGTAATTTAGGACTACCTCTTAGGAACCTGACATGGAGGTTTTTTATAAATACTTTTTATAAATTTTTTTATAACTTTTTTATATTAAATGGTTTTAGTTAACCAGTTTTTCCTTAAACATGAGTAAGGAAATACCAATCTTCATACATTCACTATTATATATTTTACATGTTTTTATGGGATATTTGTGTGTATTTTTAGTGAATTTGATGTTATTTATGCATTATATAACATGTTTTACTGTTTTTTAGAAAAAACGCATTGAAAACGCATCAAAACCGCATATGCGTTTTTTGGAGACCATGCGTTTTTTTTTTTTTTTTTTTTTTTTTTTCATAATCTCCAGCTTATTGTAATAAGGCTATATAACATAGCCTGACACGATGGTGACCTATTATTTGATATTTATATATATTTTTATAGATATGTATATGAGGGATCTACACAGTTATGAAATCTGGATCGTTTTGAATATAAATGCAACAAAAAATGCAACAAAGACGCATCAATACCGCATAAGCGGTTTCTTTATATTTGGTGTATCTTTGATATATACAATCCAGATCTATACATATCTAATGAAAATTATGGAAAGGAGTATGGAGGATATTTTGATGTATCTAATATTGATTTATTTGAAGAGATCCCAATATTGAGATCCACCACAGATTTTGAGGAGAACCCGATCCATTTCAGAATTTGAGGAATACTTGGCTCATTTCCAAGTTGGATTGATTACTGAAGTCCTCTATAAAAGGAGAGACATTAGGGAGGGGAGGTCAACCACTGAGGAAGGGGCCACTAAGAGCCCCGAAACGCGTCTGGTACTGGACCCCCCGACTGGACCTAAGGACCACCAACCTTTGCAGTTTCGCCCCTTCTTGGAGAAAATAAATTGAAGGTGGAACGCATATCTGCAGAGCTGTGGACTACAAAGATACTACTGGCGCCAGTAAGTGAGGAACTTTGATTGTTCAATTGAAAAACAGCTTGTTGAAAACTCTCTGTGAAACCTACTAGGAGTTATCAAAGACTATTCCATTGTGAAGTTGTGGCTCACACGTACAAGCGGAGATCATACCCTGACTATTACGCGGGACGCCGCGGATTGCTGATCTGAGCCGCCTAAGTACATTTATTATGTGAGTAGACTATAATACAACTGACAAACTATCCATTTGGAAATTAACGCTGTTACTTTGAACTGTGCGAATATTTGAATTCAGGACTATTCGTCTCTGTAAAAGATCTCAGGATATCGGATCAACTATTTTCATCCGTCCTTTTTGTATATGGCACACTTCTGATATTGGACAGAACATTCGGATAGTTTTGGACTGTTTTTGTCCTCCACATATGCGGATTATTGGTCATATGCGAATTACTGATCATGTCTGACTTTTATATATATTAAATAGGTCCTTTTACCATTGTGTTACAGTGATTATATTTATATTTTAGATACTATTATTGATGTGTATGAATGTGTGTTAGAATATGTGTTTTTAATATTATAATAATTGATTCTAATTAATAAAGCACCACGGCTACTAGAAATAGTGAGTGCCCAGCCCTTTTCTTTTGTATAATTTTTTGCTTGTTAGATTGGGTGAATCTGCGGGCTGTGAGCACCCATCCGGGTTTTTCCATACAGTAGTGCGACCCATTATCTGTGAAGTTTCTAGATATAACAACGCAGCTAAAACCAGACATTCAAAAGGTCTGTCTGTCTAGTTTTGGTGTTAAACAAGTCTGGCTTTTCCCTCCAAAACATGCTCTTCTTTAAACCCTCATCCAAAGTCCCAAAAGTCTCTCAGTATTACATTAACCCTTTCCACAGAGACGTGCAAATACAATGCAAATGAACAGGATATATATCATAACATACATGTAAAATGTAGTTGCACAATATTAAACAGTGCACGTTAACCCTTTCAAGTGAGATAAAGTAAGACGTTTAAAACTTTGCATAGGGGAAATAGGAAAATGTCCACAAATGTCCAAACGTCAAAGTATCCCTGCTCCAGGTCACTACACAACTACTACCACCAACACAGCTATGTATGGGGTCCCCCTCTGCAACCTTAATCTTCTCCTCATGGCAGACCAAACGCTGACTATTCTCACACAAATCATCAACAGGGAGACTCTCTTTAGTATCTCCCATAGTGCTTGGTGGGGTTTTGTTGCCTCTTCTTAGGAAAAAAAGAAGGCACCTCACTGGGAAAGATCTGCCAGCCTACTGCCCCCTGATTGGCTGATCAGACCATCTTTCAGCCTCTAAGGCAATCGGGGCAAGCCTTCACCCCACTTTCTCTGAGTGTCACGGGTTCCTCCATCTTCTTCCTCCTTCATAGTTTTCTCCCGCCAATTTTCACAGTAAAATAACGCTAGGTGCCGTTTTTACGCATTTTGTCTGAAGCGAATTGCAGAAAGTTCAGATTTGTTTGGCACATAAATTATTATTGTGAAATTTGTAATAAATCTGATTAGTTTACAAAGTTTACAAAGTGGGGTCCATGAGTGCTGAGGCACATAGAGCATAAAAATCACCAAAGCTCTGCTGACTCCATAACTGCAGAATTCCAAACCTCTTATGGCTTTAACATCAGCCAAAAAATGTGTGGCAGGAGCTTCATGACATGGGTTTCCATGGCTGAGTAGCTACATGCAAGACTTACATACATCACCAAGTGTCAGATGGAGTGGTGTAAAGCAGGCCACCACTGGACTCTGGTGCAGTGGAAACGTGTTCTGTGGAGTGATGAATTGTGCTTCTCTAGCTCACACTCTGATGGATGAGTCTGGGTTTGGTGAATGCCATGAGAAGAGAATGTCACCTGCCTGACTGGTGTGTGCCAAATGTAAAGTTTGGTGGAGAAGGGATAATGCTGTCGGGTTGATTTATAAGGTTTGGCTCCGGCACCTTTGTTCCAGTGAAGAGAAATATTAATGCTTTAGCATACCAAGACATTTGAAACAATTGTATGCTCCCAAGTGGGAACAGTTTGTAGAAGGCCCTTTTCTGTCTCCCCCAGTGCACAAAGCAAGGTCCATAAAGGCATGGTTGGGTGAGTTTGGTGTGGAAGAACTTGACTGGCCTGCACAGAGCCCTATCCATTGAACACATTTGGCATGAAATACAGTGGAGATTGTGAGCCAGGCCCTCTTGTCTAACATCAGGGCCTGACCTCACAAATGTTGACACACTCCAAAATCTTTTAGAAAGCCTTCCCAGAAGAGTAGATGCTGTTTTATCTTAATCTGGGAGGGCCAACTCTGTATTAAAGATATTTTTATTGATGACCTATCCTCAGGATAGTTCATAAATATCAGATCGGCGGGAGTCCGACACCCAGCACCCCTGCCGATCAGCTGGTTGAAGAGAAGGCCAAGCGCCATGCCAGCGCAGTCTTCCCTTCATTGTTTACCTGCTCGCCGTCGACATCACAGTGGTGAGCAGGTGTAATTACAAGAAGCCGTCCCATATACTTCTATGAGACAGCTCGTTCCTATACACTAGTATAGCTTCTTGTAATTACACCTGCTCACCTCTGCAATGTCGACAGTGAGAGGGTAAACAGCTTTTGGCTAAAAGTCATCAGGTGTTTAGCTGTGAATAATTTTTCATTGTTGCGGGATGTGCAAGATGAAGTCCAAGATGCACCAGTAGGATGAGCCCCCTGCTCTTGGACAGGCCTTTGAAATCAGACATGGAATAATGTTGTTTTCATCCCTTGAAGCAGCACCAGTGTGACGATACAGACACAGATTCAGAATAGGGTATATATTAAGTTGTTTGTATCCATGTGCAGCATATGGTCTGTTCAAGGAGTCCACTCCATTATGTTAGCACAGCAGTCTGGACTGTGTATTTTAGAGTTCTGACAGCGGAGGAATAGGGGACAGTGGGAAAATAAATGGCAATCTGAACTTCTTATCTGTAGCACTACTCATGTATTAAAGCAAATAATAGTCCAGATTTGTGATGAAAGATTTCATTTAAACTCAATTGGCCTAATTGTTGGACAGTGGGGTAAAACATTCTGAGTTCTTGGTTTGATAACATTCACAATATCTTACAAAGTTGAACAATATGACAAAGTTTGGCTTTATTGCAAACATATAATCATATATCAAAGTATGGTGAAAACATCATCTATCCATGGCTACTGAAAATTAAATGTAAAGCATGTCAATACTCATATGACACTAACATTTAGCTATGGGCTGGTTTTACACAGGTTTATGGGTCCTTCTTGGTTTTCATCTATTTTTGGCAAAAAAATAAAAATTAAAGGACACGGTATTTGGTCAGTATTTGTAAGTCAAATCCAAGAGTGGATTTTATGGAGAAAAACTAGAATGAAAAGATTTGCACATCTTCTGCATTTTGGACCCACTCTTGCATTTGGCGAGGGGTGGATAAGACTAGCACACAGACTATGCAAATGTATGGGGCCCATGCTGCCCCCTGTCAACTGGGCCCCATTGGCAAAAGCAACATGATCAGCTGCATCCACGTCCTTAGGACATGTATATACAGTCAGGTCCATAAATATTGGGACATCAACACAATTCTAACATTTTTGGCTTTATATCCCACCACAATGGATTTAAAATTAAACGAACAAGATGGGCTTTAACTGCAGACTGTCAGCTTTAATTTGAGGGTATTTACATCCAAATCAGGTGAACAGTGCAGGATATACAACACTTTGCATATGTGCCTCCCACTTGTTAAGGGACCAAAAGTAATGGGACAACAGGAAGGACAGATTAGAGTTTGCCAAACGACATCTAAAAAAGCCTTCACAGTTCTGGAACAACATCCTATGGACAGATGAGACCAAGATCAACTTGTATCAGAGTGATAGGAAGAGAAGAGTATGGAGAAGGAAAGGAACTGCTCATGATCCTAAGCACACCACTTCATCAGTGAAGCATGGTGGTGGTAGTGTCATGGCGTGGGCATGTATGGCTGCCAATGGAACTGGTTCTCTTGTATTTATTGATGATGGTGTATAGAGCCAAAAATATTAGAATTGGGTCGATGTCCCAATATTTATGGACCTGACTGTAGCTGAATACAATGTTCCACCATTCACCATGAGGCCAGCATTTTGGCACTGACAGCGAGAAGAAGTGATGTTGTTGCACCTGCTGCTCATAGCTATTAGACAGACCGGTGCATATATGCACTAAGAGATGCACTCCATTCATCATGGGAACATGGGCTAAGAGTAATTATTCATGTAGGAAACACCATATTGTGTTGCAGACATATAAGGGGCACCATATTGTGTTGTGGGCAGATAAAGGGGTATTATACCTTGTGGGGGCACATATGGGGTTATTATATTAGTAGTGTGATGGGGCAGAGCTTAGCGTAAGGTTAAATCCACCCCTGGATTTGACTTACAAATACTGACCAAAGGGTTGTTAATACCTACATGCATATTAAAGGGAATCTGTCACCAGGAAATTCATGGTTAAACCTTGTAGGACTAGTTCAGATATATATAATGATACCTTTCACTTAGTGATCTGTTTCGGCATTCTGGAGAAAAGGTAGTTTCAATCCATATGCCAATGAGCAGTTGCTCCTGCTGCTTCCTCTGCTAGTCCCTCCCTCTTCTTCTTGACTGACAGGGCCAGGTGAGATTACCATGCAGGAATTTTGGCCCTGCCTATCAAAAAGGAGAGGCAGAGGCTGGCAGAGGAACTAGTGGATTTCCTGGTGGCAAACTCCATTTAAATGACATCTCAATGAGGAACAAAAAAAAAAAAAAAAAAGAAATGCTCACATATCCATCTTGAGACGAGACTGTGTGATGCTGCTTCAGTTCTTTGAAAAAGAGAAGTATCTCCCTCACCTGTTTTCCTTTTTATTGTTTGCTAGAAATGCAGAACAAGTTTGGAGGAGAACTATGTAACTTCACTCTGAATGAGGAGCATGGGTCCAGTTTGACCTTGTGCACCTTCTTTGCATAGACTCCACAGCAGCGGCTAGGGCTGGTTCTAGGGTATGTAAAACCATGTATCTCTATCCTAAATAAATGGTAATACCTAGTACAGAAGAACTAGCATAAGAAATTCCAGCTATGCAGTCCATTGTAAATACCTGTGTTATTGCAGTTATATAGTATATGGTATACAATACCTGCACATAGGGTCTCCAACAGATTTAAGAACCATACAGTGACCTTGAATACAAAAGCTGGCATATTCATCAGGGCACTCCACTTCATATGGATTGCTGTCATTCGATTCTAGTAAAATAGCAATTAGAAAAAAGTTTCACTATTACCTAATTTGCTTTAGAACCTGTCATCAGATCCAAGAGCGATAGGCTCCCTCATTACAATGAACTATGGGGGCATCTATTAAAGCTTTGATGCCACTATTGTGGAGTAAAGGAAGTCGCACAACATATTTGCACCATAATTTGCAACTTTTCCAGCTTCCTGTCACTTTTCTGAAGTGACAACAAAAGAGTTAAGGATTCCTCTATCCTCCAGAGGATAGGTCATCAGTAAAAAAATCTTGGAAATCTCCGTTAACAATTTAGTTGGTATAGTAAAAATTTAAAAAGTCCAGCAAGAAAGATACCAATATTATAACAAATCAGAGTATTTGTATAGAAGTCAATAAGTCCAGCAAAGGTACCCTGTTAAATCATAAGATGACTAAATTTAATGAGAAATGTAAACAGATACATAAACAAAAAACTCTACATGATCAATCCGAGGTGAGAGGCCAGGATATAGTCAGATGTACTGGGTAAGTGGTGGGGAATGATACCCTAAACTGGTCCTCTGCCCAGGGACGTCTCCTGGTGGTGGGGACGCCCTGTCCACGTACCTAATCTCAACCTCCTGGCTGTCCCTGGTAAAGTGACAAGTGGAGGGAGATAGTGGAAGGTGGTGCCCTAACGGATGACTAGCACACTATCAAAAAGACTACAAGGTGTCCATTGTATACTGCCCTCGTGACAATTTGCCAGGAGGTACAGGGTCCACCAAGAGGATAAAAATATACAAACAGACACACGCACAAATAGACACAAATATATTACCAAAGGATGACCTACGACCCCAACGCGTTTCACCCACAACCGTGGGATCATCAGGGGGTGATACGGGGTAGGTATAATCAGGACAATAGGCTTGTAACAATCACTATAACAGGCCCAGTCCGAAAATAAGTGCGTAGATAAATGCGTAGATAGATATACACTTATAACGCGACAACAGACCCAAAAATTGGTAAGTACAGGGAGTGCAGAATTATTAGGCAAGTTGTATTTTTGAGGATTAATTTTATTATTGAACAACAACCATGTTCTCAATGAACCCAAAAAACTCATTAATATCAAAGCTGAATAATTTTGGAAGTAGTTTTTAGTTTGTTTTTAGTTTTAGCTATTTTAGGGGGATATCTGTGTGTGCAGGTGACTATTACTGTGCATAATTATTAGGCAACTTAACAAAAAACAAATATATACACATTTCAATTATTTATTTTTACCAGTGAAACCAATATAACATCTCAACATTCACAAATATACATTTCTGACATTCAAAAACAAAACAAAAACAAATCAGTGACCAATATAGCCACCTTTCTTTGCAAGGACACTCAAAAGCCTGCCATCCATGGATTCTGTCAGTGTTTTGATCTGTTCACCATCAACATTGCGTGCAGCAGCAACCACAGCCTCCCAGACACTGTTCAGAGAGGTGTACTGTTTTCCCTCCTTGTAAATCTCACATTTGATGATGGACCACAGGTTCTCAATGGGGTTCAGATCAGGTGAACAAGGAGGCCATGTCATTAGATTTTCTTCTATTATACCCTTTCTTGCCAGCCACGCTGTGAAGTACTTGGAAGCGTGTGATGGAGCATTGTCCTGCATGAAAATCATGTTTTTCTTGAAGGATGCAGACTTCTTCCTGTACCACTGCTTGAAGAAGGTGTCTTCCAGAAACTGGCAGTAGGACTGGGAGTTGAGCTTGACTCCATCCTCAACCCGAAAAGGCCCCACAAGCTCATCTTTGATGATACCAGCCCAAACCAGTACTCCACCTCCACCTTGCTGGCGTCTGAGTCGGACTGGAGCTCTCTGCCCTTTACCAATCCAGCCACGGGCCCATCCATCTGGCCCATCAAGACTCACTCTCATTTCATCAGTCCATAAAACCTTAGAAAAATCAGTCTTGAGATATTTCTTGGCCCAGTCTTGACGTTTCAGCTTGTGTGTCTTGTTCAGTGGTGGTCGTCTTTCAGCCTTTCTTACCTTGGCCATGTCTGTGAGTATTGCACACCTTGTGCTTTTGGGCACTCCAGTGATGTTGCAGCTCTAAAATATGGCCAAACTGGTGGCAAGTGGCATCTTGGCAGCTGCACGCTTGACTTTTCTCAGTTCATGGGCAGTTATTTTGCGCCTTGGTTTTTCCACACGCTTCTTGCGACCCTGTTGACTATTTTGAATGAAACGCTTGATTGTTCGATGATCACGCTTCAGAAGCTTTGCAATTTTAAGAGTGCTGCATCCCTCTGCAAGATATCTCACTATTTTTGAGTTTTCTGAGCCTGTCAAGTCCTTCTTTTGACCCATTTTGCCAAAGGAAAGGAAGTTGCCTAATAATTATGCACACCTAATATAGGGTGTTGATGTCATTAGACCACACCCCTTCTCATTACAGAGATGCACATCACCTAATATGCTTAATTGGTAGTAGGCTTTCGAGCCTATACAGCTTGGAGTAAGACAACATGCATAAAGAGGATGATGTGGTCAAAATACTCATTTGCCTAATAATTCTGCACGCAGTGTAGTTGCCAAATGGCAGATTACATACGGTCACTCGGCGGCACGGTTAGCAGTGGTGTATCTTGGTTTTGTGCTGCCCTAGGCGAGACTAAACTCGGGCACCCCCCTAATATAAATTTGACCCACCCCTTCCTGTCACGTCCAAACCCCTTCCTCTGTAAATACCACCCCTTCCTCTTTAGGCTCCACCCTTTCCCGTTTTGCATAACAATATTAAGAAATTTATCGCGATAACGATATATATCGCGATAAATACCCGTTTAAAAGAAATAAAAAACACAAGGAGACGTTATACTGTATGGGGCAGCCTCAATGAGACGTTATACTGTATGGGGGCAGCCTCAAGGAGACGATATACTGTATGGGGGGCGGGGGCAGCCACAAGGAGACATTATACATACTGTATGGGGGCAGACATAAGGAGACGTTATACAGTATGGGTGGCGGGGCAGCCACAAGGAGACACTAAACTGTATGGGGGCTGCCACAAGCAAATAGTGCACTCTGCACTGTGTCATAAATAAAGGTGGTATGTGTGTCAGAATGTCTATGGTGGCCCTGGCCTCTCTTTGAGGAGCCCCATACAGTCTGTAATGGGGCAGCCTCAAGGAGAGGCCAGGGCCACCATAGACAGTCTGACATACCACCTTTATTTATGACACAGTGCAGAGTGCACTATTTGCTTGTGGCAGCCCCCATACAGTTTAGTGTCTACTTGTGACTGCCCCCATAAATAAAGGTGGTATGTGTGTCAGACTGTCTATGGTGGACCTGGCCTCTCCTTGAGGCTGCCCCATACAGTTTGCATGGGGCAGCCTCAAGGAGAGGCCAGGGCCATCATAGACAGTCTGACATACCACCTTTATTTATGAGTCTCACTCTCACTCTCACAGTGCACTATTTGCTTTTAACTCTCGTCTCACTCACTCCTGTTCCTCTGCCTGGACTGGACCTGGAAATTCCTCGCAGGGCAGGACAGGAGTCAGGTGAAGTGGCCAACTCTGTTCTGTTTCCCGTGGCTGCCGCTTGTGTTGTGAATATTCCGGCCCACTGCGCATGCGCGAAAAACACGGCTCGGCGCAGGCGCAGTAGTTGAAAATACCTGAGCTCGGGAGGAAGTCAGGAGGACTCGGGAGGAGGGTCCCTGCTTCACTATGCCGCGCCGGCGATGCCGCTCGCATTGTGAAGGATCGGATTCGGATCGGCAAGCAGCGGACAAAGGGGAAAAATTTTTGGCACATTTTACTATCACTAGGCAGGCAAACAAGGCATTTTGCCGCCCCATTGGCAAGTGCCGCCCTAGGCAAATGCCTTGTTTGCCTCGTGATAGATAAGCCTCTGACGGTTAGTGAAGTCAGCCGACTAGATGCAGACTGCAAATCTATATATAGAGAACAGAGGCATAGATAAGAGCATATGAGACAGAGAAGGATAAACACGCGTAGCGTTAGGAAGATACAGAAGTAGTAAGTACCTGAGATTGGCGAGGGCTTAGGATCACATAAGGATGAATCGTGAAGAGGCTCATGAAGGGGTATACAGGATAATCACCCCGAACCTACCTAGCTGTAAACAACAAGATGAACATGATGATCCCCAAATACATAACCCTCACCCATAACAAGTAGGACCAGAGTAGGAGGATCCTACGTAAATACCTGATAAGCACTCCAGAAATGAGGTAAGATGATACCAAAAATCGTAGCTCCTAAGGTGTAGGGCTACCCGCAAAGGAGATGCCTAAAATGCATACATGCCTGGAATTAGACACAGGGACTCAGCCGTATAGAAACTAAAATAGATATAGTGAACAGGTACTTACATGGTGCCGCCGTCAGTGTAAGGAAAAGGGTCTGAGGCGCTCATCATGTGTACCCCCGCCCTTTAAATACCTTGCGCGCCCATTCCAGTGGATAGAACGGATACCCGAGGGGAGGGACGGCTTCTGTATAACCGCCGTAATTCGTGCGTTCCAGGGTGGAACGCACGCTAGGATGCGTCCGCACATGTGCCGGGCGGATGTCCGGTAAGTATAATACAGGCAGCCCATGTCTAGCTGGCGTGCGACGTGCGTGCCAGAGTGGAACGCACACCGGAAGTGACGCAGCTGGGCTACTGCCGGACCGGAAGTACGGTGTGTGGACCGCAAAACCAGGATAACTCCGTTCTATCCTCTGGAATGGGCGCGCAAGGTATTTAAAGGGCGGGGGTACACATTATGAGCGCCTCAGACCCTTTTCCTTACACTGACGGCGGCACCATGTAAGTACCTGTTCACTATATCTATTTTAGTTTCTATACGGCTGAGTCCCTGTGTCTAATTCCAGGCATGTATGCATTTTAGACATCTCCTTTGCGGGTAGCCCTACACCTTAGGAGCTACGATTTTTGGTATCATCTTACCTCATTTCTGGAGTGCTTATCAGGTATTTACGTAGGATCCTCCTACTCTGGTCCTACTTGTTATGGGTGAGAGTTATGTATTTGGGGATCATCATGTTCATCTTGTTGTTTACAGCTAGGTAGGTTCGGGGTGATTATCCTGTATACCCCTTCATGAGCCTCTTCACGATTCATCCTTATGTGATCCTAAGCCCTCGCCAATCTCAGGTACTTACTACTTCTGTATCTTCTTAACGCTACGCGTGTTTATCCTTCTCTGTCTCATATGCTCTTATCTATGCCTCTGTTCTCTATATATAGATTTGCAGTCTGCATCTAGTCGGCTGACTTCACTAACCGTGCCGCCGAGTGACCGTATGTAATCTGCCATTTGGCAACTACTTACCAATTTTTGGGTCTGTTGTCGCGTTATAAGTGTATATCTATCTACGCATTTATCTACGCACTTATTTTCGGACTGGGCCTGTTATAGTGATTGTTACAAGCCTATTGTCCTGATTATACCTACCCCGTATCACCCCCTGATGATCCCACGGTTGTGGGTGAAACGCGTTGGGGTCGTAGGTCATCCTTTGGTAATATATTTGTGTCTATTTGTGCGTGTGTCTGTTTGTATATTTTTATCCTCTTGGTGGACCCTGTACCTCCTGGCAAATTGTCACGAGGGCAGTATACAGTGGACACCTTGTAGTCTTTTTGATAGTGTGCTAGTCATCCGTTAGGGCACCACCTTCCACTATCTCCTTCCACTTGTCACTTTACCAGGGACAGCCAGGAGGTTGAGATTAGGTACGTGGACAGGGCGTCCCCACCACCAGGAGACGTCCCTGGGCAGAGGACCAGTTTAGGGTATCAGTGCTAGGGATTTCCTTCCCCACCACTTACCCAGTACATCTGACTATATCCTGGCCTCTCACCTCGGATTGATCATGTAGAGTTTTTTGTTTATGTATCTGTTTACATTTCTCATTAAATTTAGTCATCTTATGATTTAACAGGGTACCTTTGCTGGACTTATAGTTAAAATTTAGACACATCCACATCAGCTACATTTTTTTTTTAAGGGACCATTTTTTGTACTGGCACACATGTTAAGTTGGACACTTTTTTTTTTAGTTTTTATTTGTCATTTTAAGAAATAAACATTTAGAACAGTTCAAAGAACCAGATTCACACAATTCAGTGAACATCAGCTACATTTGCACATTGGATAACATAGACCTCAAATACTATACTACTATATTATACTATGGAACACAGATAGGGTCCTTATTCCTATAATGTGTGCATTTCTTTTACTTTAAATTTCCAATAACGTTTTTTCTGTGTTTGTTAATCACACACATAGACAAAATTGTTGGTACTCTTCCATAAAAGAAATAAAAACCAACGATGGTCGCTGAAATAACTTCAAAATCAGCTAATGAAAATCAGACATTGCTTTTGAATTGAGTTTCAACAGAATAATAAAAAAATAAAAATAAAATAATGAAACTGACCTAGACAAAATGAGGGTACCTCTAGAAAAGATTGGACATAATTTGACCATAGGGACATGTTAAACTATGTTGTGTCCTATAATTAGCATCACAAGTGTCTTCAAACTTGTAATCAGTCAGTCTGCCTATTTAGAGGGTGAAAAGTAGTCACATGATGTGTACCACACTAAACATTGACCAAAGCAAGCTAAGGAGAAAGTTGTCTCAGGAGGTTAGAAAGAAAATTATAGACAAGCATGTTATAGCTAAATGCTATAAGACCATCTCTAAACAGCTTGATGTTCCTGTTATTACAGATGCACCTATTATTCAGAAGTTTAAGGTCTACAGGACTGTAGCCAACCTCCCTGGATGTGGCCGCAAGAGAAAAATTGATGACAAATTGAAGAGACAGATAATACGAATGGTTACCAAAGAGCCTAGAACAACTTCCAAAGAGATTAGAAGTGAACTGCAAGGTCAAGGTACAGCAGTGTCAGATCGCACCATCTATCACTGTCTTAGCCAAACTGAACTTAACCCCTTAAGGACACAGCCTTTTTACACCTTAGGACCAGGCCATTTTTTGCAAATCTGACCAGAGTCCCTTTAAGTGCTGATAACTTTAAAACGCTTTGACTTATCCAGGCCGTTCTGAGATTGTTTTTTCGTCACATATTGTACTTCATGACACTGGTAAAATGAAGTCAAAAAAATTATTATTTTTGCACCAAAAAATACCTATTTTAACAAAAATTTGGAAAAATTTGCAAATTTCAAAGTTTCAGTTTCTCTACTTCTGTAATACATAGTAATACCCCCAAAAATTGTGATGACTTTACATTCCCCATATGTCTACTTCATGTTTGAATGGTTTTGGGAATGATATTTTATTTTTTGGGGATGTTATAAGGCTTAGAAGTTTAGAAGCAAATCTTGAAATTTTTCTGAAATTTACAAAAACTAAATTTTTAGGGACCAGTTCAGGTCTCAAGTCACTTTGCGAGGCTTACATAATAGAAACCACCCAAAAATGACCCCATCTAAGAAACTACACCCCTCAAGGTATTCAAAACTGATTTTGCATACGTTGTTAACCCTTTAGGTGTTGCACAAGAGTTATTGGCAAATGGGGAGGAAATTTGAGAATTTCATTTTTTTGTCAAATTTTTCATTTTAACCCATTTTTCCCACTAACAAATCAAGGGTTAACAGCCAAACAAGACTGTATCTTTATTGCCCTGACTCTGCCGTTTACAGAAACACCCAATATGTGGCCGTAAACTACTGTACGGCCACACAGCGGGGCGTAGAGTGAAAGGTGCGCCGTATGGTTTTTGGAAGGCTGATTTTTATGGACTGGTTTATTTACACCATGTCCCATTTGAAGCCCCCCTGATGCACCCCTAGAGGAGAAACTCCCTAAAAGTGACCCCATCTAAGAAACTACACCCCTCAAGGTATTCAAAACTGATTTTACATACATCGTTAACCCTTTAGGTGTTGCACAGGAGTTATTGGCAAATGGCGATGAAATTTGAGAATTTCATTTTTTTGCCTAATTTTCCATTTTAACCCATTTTTTCTACTAACAAAGCAAGGGTTAACAGCCAAACAAGACTGTATCTTTATTGCCCTGACTCTGCTATTTACAGAAACACCCCATATGTGGCCGTAAACTACTGTACGGGCACACAGCGGGGCGTAGAGTGAAAGGTGCGCCGTTTGGTTTTTGGAGGGCTGATTTTGCTGGACTGTTTTTTTGGCACCATGTCCCATTTGAAGCCCCCCTGATGCACCCCTAGAGTAGAAACTCCATAAAAGTGACCCCATCTAAGAAACTACACCCCTCAAGGTATTCAAAACTGATTTTACAAACTTTGTTAACCCTTTAGGTGTTGCACAAGATTTAATGGAAAATAGAGATACAATTTCAAAATTTCACTTTTTTGGCAGATTTTCCATTTTAATATTTTTTTTCCAGTTACAAAGCAAGGGTTAACAGCCAAACAAAACTCATTATTTATGGCCCTGATTCTGTAATTTACAGAAACACCCCATATGTGGTCGTAAACTGCTGTACGGGCACACGGCAGGGCGCAGAAGGAAAGGAACGCCATACGGTTTTTGGAAGGCAGATTTTGCTGGACAGTTTTTTTTTACACCATGTCCCATTTGAAGCCCCCCTGATGCACCCCTAGAGTAGAAACTCCAAAAAAGTGACCCCATTTTAGAAACTACGGGATAGGGTGGCAGTTTTGTTGGTACTAGTTTAGGGTACGTATGATTTTTGGTTGCTCTATATTACACTTTTTGTGCGGCAAGGTAACAAGAAATAGATTTTTTGGCACGTTTTTATTTTTTGTTATTTACAACATTCATCTGATAGGTTAGATCATGTGGTAATTTTATAGAGCAGGTTGTCACAGACGCGGCGATACCTAATATGTATACAATTTTTTTTATTTATGTAAGTTTTACACAATGATTTCATTTTTAAAACAAAAAAAATGTTTTAGTGTCTCCATAGTCTAAGAGCCATAGTTTTTTCAGTTTTTGGGCGATTATCTTAAGTAGGGTCTCATTTTTTGCGGGATGAAATGACGGTTTGATTGGCATCTATTTTGGGGTGCATATGACTTTTTGATTGCTTGCTATTACACTTTTTGTGACGTAAGATGACAAAAAATGGCTTTTTTTACACCGTTTTTATTTTAATTTTTTTACGGTGGTCATCTGAGGGGTTAGATCATGTGATATTTTTATAGAGCCGGTCGATACGGACGCAGCGATACCTAATATGTATACTTTTTTTTTTATTTATGTAAGTTTTACACAATGATTTCATTTTTGAAACAAAAAAAATCATGTTTTAGTGTTTCCATAGTCTAAGAGCCATAGTTTTTTCAGTTTTTGGGCGATTATCTTGGGTAGGGTATGATTTTTGCGGGATGAGATGACGGTTTGATTGGTACTATTTTGGCGTACATGCGACTTTTTTGATCACTTTTATTACCTTTTTTGGGAAGTAAGGTGGGCAAAATTTCAATTTCATCATAGTTTTTTATTTTTTATTTTTATGGCGTTCACCGTTCGGGTAAATTAACATAACCGTTTTATAGATCAGGTCGTTACGGACGCGGCGATACCAAACATGTGTAGGGAATTTTATTTTTTTCATTTTTTATCAGTGATAAATGTGTTTTTTTATTTTTACTTTTTTTTTCACTTTTTTTAACTTTTTTTTGACCCAGACCCACTTGGTTCTTGAAGATCCAGTGGGTCTGATGTCTGTATAATACAGTACAGAACAATATATATTGTACTGTACTGTATTTTACTTACACTGAACAGATCTATGCTTTTAGCATAGATCTGTTCAGCACCATGGACAGCAGGACGCCTGAGAGGCGTCCTGTTGCCATGGGAACCATCCCCGTCTGCTCAGAACTGCGCAGACGGGGAAGGGTAAGCACAGGGCTGAGGGGGGCTCTCTGGGGGTTCTCTCCCTCTCCCATCGGGGGGCTGCAAAGGCACAGCAGCCCCCCGATGGGAGAGGGAGGGAGCTCCCTGCGCTGTTAACCTTTTCCATACAGCGGTCCGTACGGACCGCTGTATGGAAAGGGTTAACGGCTGACATCGCATCGCAGATGTCAGCCGTTTATACCAGGGTGCCAGCAATGTGCTGGCACCCTGGTATACCCACTAGAAACCAACGATTATACAAGGGGAGGCGGGCGGAAGATCGCGATCCCGCCTGCCGCACCGCCCGCCTCCCGCACCGCCCGCACTGCCCGCAACCCTCCCCCTGCACCTCCCACCGGGCTAAAATCACTCGGTGGGTGCAGGGGGAGGGATACAGATCTATTTTAGGAATACTAAAGTTTCTGATCCCCGCGGTCAGGGACCGCGGGGATCAGAAACTGCAGAAATCGCAGCAAACCGCAGGTCTGAATTGACCTGCGGTTCGCCGCGATCGCCGACATGGGGGGGTCACGGGACCCCCCCGCGCATTTAGCCTAGGTGCCTGCTCGATGATTTGAGCAGGCACCGGGTTCCGATCACTGCCGGCCGGGCGGCAGTGATCGGAACAACACATGACGTACCGGTACGTCATGTGTCCTTAAGTACCAGGACATCATGACGTACCGGTACGTCATGTGTCCTTAAGAGGTTAATGGAAGACGACCGAGGAGTAAACCACTGTTAAAAGCAAATCATAAAAAAGTGAGACTGGAATTTGTCAAAATGCATATTGACAAGCCACAACGCTTCTGGGAGAATGTCCTTTGGACAAATGAGACAAAACTTGAGCTTTTTGGCAAGTCACATTAGCTCTATGTTCACAGATGCAAAAATGAAGCATACAAAGAAAAGAACATTGTACCTACTGTGAAACATGGAGGATGGATCTGGCACAGGGTGTGTTGAATATGTGGAGGGTACAATGAAATCTCAAGACTATCAAGGCATTCTGGAGTGAAATGTGCTGCCCAGTGTCAGAAAGCTTGGTTTCAGTCACAGGTCATGGGTCCTCCAACAGGATAATGACTGAAAACACACATCTAAAAAAACATCCAAGAATGGCTAAGAACAAAGCTTTGGGCTATTCTGAAATGGCTTTCTGTGAAACCTGTTGAACATCTGCTTATTGAACATCTGTGGAAGGAGTTGAAACATGCAGTCTGGAGAAAGTACCTAGAGATGAGCGAATCGAAGCTGACGAAGTGGAATTCGATCCAAATTTCAGGAAAAATTCAATTTGCACTGAAGCCGAATTTCCTCGCACTTCGTTGTAACGAATCACATTTTTTCCTAAAATGGCTGCTGCACGTGTGAGGACATGGAGAAAGGAACTCTGGGAAGGAGGGATCACACATACCGCCATGCATGCAGCCAGTCAGCAGCCAGCCAACCCTGTGATGTGACAGCCCTATAAATAGCATCAGCCATCTTGGATTCTGCCATTTACTAGTGTACTTAGTGCAGGGAGAGACATCAGCAGGTGCTAGGGACAGTGTTAGAAAAAACTTCATTGTGCTAAAAAAAAAAAATTGCAAGTGCAGGGCAAGATTATTCAAGGTGTAGGGAAAGGATAGGGAGGAATCATTCCACGGCATTTATGTTGACTAGGGTTCAGTAGGGGAGGTTACAGCTTGGGTAAAAATTACATCTTGCTGCACTGACTGGGGATTTAAATTGCCATTATACAGCTCTGTAATTCCAGCAAACTGTTTTTATTAGGGTGCAAGTGCTGTTTGAAACAGGCATTAACAGGGTTTATTACAAGGAAATATTTCTACGTCTTATTTGCCCTTGTGCAGTGCAGTTATATGTTCTAAAGCATTTTTTGGCTTGTATTAGTGGGAAAAAAGGGCTTAGTAGCCGTTGTGTAGTGAAGTGCTAAAATTACAGCCCTTTTTGTCGTGTATTAGTGGCAAAAGTAAAATATATTTGCCATTCAGCGGTGCAGTTATATGTTCTAAAGCCCTTTTTGTCGGGTGTTAGGCTACTTTCACACTGTTGTTTTGGCTTTCCATTTGTGAGATCCATTCGGGGCTCTCACAAGCGGTCCAAAACGGATCAGTTTGGCCCTAATGCATTCTGAATGGAAAAGGTTCCGCTCGGAATGCATCAGTTTGCTTCCGTTCCGTCTCCATTCCGCTTTGGAGGCGGACACCAAAACCCTGCTTGCAGCGTTTTGGTGTCCGTCTGACGAAACTGAGACAAACGGATCCTTCTGACACCAAATGTAAGTCAATGGGGACGGATCCGTTTTCTATGACACAATAGAAAACGGATCCATCCTCAATTGACTTTCAATGGTGTTCAAGACGGATCCGTCTTGGCTATGTTAAAGATAATACAAATGGATCCGTTCTGAACGGATACAGACGTTTGTAATCTGAACGGATCCGTCTGTGCAGATCCATGACGGATCCGCACCAAACTCGAGTGTGAAAGTAGCCTTAGTTGAAAAATAAAAAATAAAAATATATTTGCCGTTCAGCGTTGCAATTATATGTTCTATAGCCTTTTGTGGCGTGTATTATTGGAAAAAGAAAAAATATATTTGCCGTTCAGCGGTGCAGTTATATGTTCTAAAGCCTTTTGTGGCTTGTATTAGTGGAAAAAGAAAAAATATATTTGCGGTTCAGCGTTGCAGTTATATGTACTAAAGCCTTTTGTGGCATGTATTAGTGGAAAAAGAAAAAATATATTTGCTGTTGAGTGTTGCAGTTATATGTTCTAAAGCCTTTTGTGGCGTGTATTATTGGAAAAATAAAAATATATATTTGCCGTTCAGCGGTGCAATTATATGTTCAAAAGCCTTTTTTTGGTGTGTATTAGTGGAAGAAGAAAATATATATATGCCGATCAGCGGTGCAGTTATCTCTTCTAAAGCCTTTTGTGGCGTATATTAGTGGAAAAATAAAAATATATTTGCCATTCAGCGGTGCAGTTATAGGTTATAATGCCTTTGGCATGTATTATTGGAAAAAGAAAAAATATATTTGCCGTTCAGCAGTGCAATTCTCTGTTCTAAAGCCTTTTGTGGCGTGTATTAGTGGCAAAATAAAAATATATTTGCCATTCAGCGGTGCAGTTATATGTTATAAAGCCTTTTGTGGCGTGTATTAGTGGAAAAAGAAAAAAAATATTTGCCATTCAGCGGTGCAGTTATCTGTTCTAAAGCCTTTTGTGGCGTGGATTAGTGGAAAAAGAAAAAATATATTTGCCGGTCAGAGATGCAATTATCTGTTCTAAAGCCTTTTGTGGCGTGTATTAGTGGAAAAAGAAAAAATATATTTGCCAGTCAGCAATGTAGTTATCTGTTCTTAAGCCTTTTGTGGCTTGTATTAGTGGCAAAATAAAAATATAGATACCGGTAAGTGTGTGGTGGCTCACCTACCGTGAATGGAATAAGGTGCTCTGTTAAATACCGAATTTTTCGCCCCATAAGACACACTTTTTTCCCCCCAAAAGTGGGGGAAAAGTGCCCCTGCGTCTTATGGGGTGAATGCTGGCAATTTACATCGCAGTCTGCGATGCTGCAGCATCACAGACTGCGATGTATTAGTTAGGAAGGACTGTAGTAGGCGGGGAGAGCGGCGGGGCAGTGCAGGCACTGTACTCTGGCCCCGCAGCTCAGTATGTACTGTATTATACGTAGTGTTAATCATCAGATCTAAACTGAATAATGATGCGCTCCCCCTGCTTCATTCATAAAGTAGGCGGAGCAGGCACGTGACCTCAGTGAGTTACGGCCGCCCGGCCTGCCTGCTAGCTGCTCGTGCTTACTACAGGAGCGTGACATGTACCGGTAAGTACGGTACACATGGGGAGCAGGGGGAGCGCATCATTATTCAGTTTAGATCTGATGATTAACACTACGTATAATACAGTACATACTGAGCTGCGGGGCCAGAGTACAGTGCCTGCACTGCCCGCCGCTCTCCCCGCCTACTACAGTCCCTCCCTAGGAATCTGTGAATGGGATAATGATGGGGGGAGGGGGGGAATCTGTGGATGACATTAGGATGGGGGGATCTGTGGATGGGACTGTTATGGGGGGATCTGTGGATGACACATATAGCAGTGTCATCCACAGATCCACCACCCCATAACAGTGCCATCCACAGATCCCCCCCATCATAATGCCATCCACAGATCCCCCCACCATCATAATGCCATCCACAGATCCCCCCCACCATCATAATGCCATCCACAGACACCCCCCATCATAATGCCATCCACAGCTCCCCCATAACAGTGCCATCCACAGATCCCCCACATAACAGTGCCATTCACAGACCCCCCCCATAACAGTGCCATCCACAAATCCCCCACCCCATAACAGTGCATCATCCACAGATCCCCCATAATAGTGTCATGCACAGACCGCCAAAACTTCGACTTCATTGCAAGTGACATCAAACACCCCTAGCCAAGAGTCAGTGGGTTCGTCAGACACAACCCTTAGTTGGCATGGCCCGGGAGCAGGCCCTGTGCCCTCACCTGTCCTCAACCTGCCTCTGTCCTTTTCTGTTCCTTCAGCCAGAGAAGTATTGTATGCTGTGGACTCAGCTCCACTATACAGCGAGGACGAGTAACTAGAGAAAAGCCAGCAGCTACTGCCCAGCCAAGATCTGGAGGAGACATCCGCCAAGAAGTGATGAGGAGAGTGGCGTGGGAGCTGGTGTTGCAAGCGGTCAAGCTCCTGGCTCAGAGACCATTGAGGAGGACATCAGTGACGTGCAGACAGTACTTGATGATGATGTAGCCGATCGCAATTGGGAGCTGAGTGACAAAGGGGCTTCATCATGATCATCAGGAGAAGAGGGTGGCAGCTTGCCCGTGAGGCAGCAGCGGAGCCAGCAACTCGCTAGCATGGTCAGCAGGGTGGCAGCAGTGGAAGGTCGGGAGCCAAACATGCCAGGGGTAGACCACCCGCTTTGCAGGAGCCTACCTGCCCGGGAAGTAGCAGTGCATGGGTTCACGGAGGCAGCGGTGGTAGCAGTCAGTCAGTGCGTAGTGTTGGGAGTAAAATCACCTACTCGGCGGTGTGGCAGATTTTTGTTAAGTTGCCGGAGGAGGTGAACATGGCCCTATGTAGAATTTGTGGGCAGAAGATGAAGCGTGGCCAGGCACCACGACCCAGCATCAACATATGCAGCATCACCATAAACCCATTGGCACGCACCCGATTTCAGGCAGTCAAGTCTCCACCACCTTAGCCGAAGGGAGCTGTCTGTCCTTCCCATCATCTGCTGGTCCTGATGCTCCTGCTCTTCACCCTCCTACTCCTCGTGAGTCATTCCATCAGCAATCGATCCCCGAAGCGATTGCCAAAAGACAACAGTATGCGTGCACTCATTCAACGGCGCAGAAGCTGAATGTGCTCCTGTCCAAGTTGCTGGTGCTGCAGTCCCTCCCTTTCCAAGTGGTGGACTCTGCACCTTTCAAAGAACTGATGGCTTGTTCCAAGCCGAGGTGGAGAGTCTCAAACCGTCATTTCTTTGCCAAGAAGGCAGTACCAGCCCTGCACACACATGTAGAACAGAAGGTGGGCCAGTCCTTGAGCCTGTCGGTGTCTGCCAAAGTGCACGGCAGCGCCGACGTGTGGAGCTGTAACTACGGTCAGGGACAATACATTTCCTTTACGGCCCACTGGGTGAATGTGGTTCCTGCACAGCCACACCAGCAACTTGGCCAGGTGACGCCGCTTCTGCCTCCACGTTCTCATGCCGTTGGTCCTGCGACAATGTCCACTTCTGCCTCCTCATCCTCCACCGTGTCCTCAGCCTCCACTGCAGGGACAATTCACAGTGCCCCTCCAGCATACCACATGTGCAGGGCACGGCGGTGTCAAGCGCTTCTGCACCTGGTTTGCCTGGGTGAACGGAGTCACACAGGGGAGGAACTGTTCCGGGTTCTTCATCAAGAAATCAAATCCAGGCTTTCTCTGCGACAACTTAAATGAGAACCATGGTCACCGACAACGGGAAAATCATGGTGTCGGCGCTGTATCAAGGAGGGTTGAGCCATGCTCCCTGCATGCCACACGTGTTAAATCTGGTTGTCAAGCGGTTCCTTAAGTCTTCCACCCATCTGAAAGACATCCTAAAAATGGGCAGGAAACTTTGCATGTACAGTTGTTTTCAAAATTATTCAACCCCCACTGAAATTGAGTGTTTTGGCCACTTTGACATTGATTTTGATCATTTCAGTCATCTTGTTTACAATTAAATCAAAGAGGCACTTGTAAGTCAGACAAATATAGCATAACATTTATAATGAAATAACCACAAATGTCTTTTCTTTTCTGTGCTCACATCATTATCAGTTTTAATCAACCCCCAAGTGACATTCAATCTTAGTACTTAGTACAACATCCTTTTCCAGTTATAACAGCTTTTAAACGTGAAGCATAGCTTGACACAAGTGTATTGCAGCGATCTACGGGTATCTTCGCCCCCATTCTTCATGGGCTAAAGCCTCCAGTTCAGTCACATTCTTAGGCTTGCTCGCTGCAACTGCTTTCTTTAAGTCCCACCAGAGGTTCTCAATCGGATTTAAGTCTGGTGACTGCGATGGCCACTTCAAAATGTTCCAGCCTTTAATCTGCAACCATGCTCTAGTGGACTTGGAGGTATGCTTGGGATCATTGTCCTGTTGAAAGGTCCAACGTCTCCCAAGCCTCAGGTTTGTGACAGACTGCATCACATTTTCATCCAATATCTCCTGGTACTGAAGAGAATTCATGGTACCTTGCACACGCTGAAGCTTCCCTGTACCTGTAGAAGCAAAACAGCCCCAAAGCATGATTGACCCCCCACCATGCTTCACAGTAGGCAAGGTGTTCTTTTCTTCATAGGCCTTGTTCTTCCTCCTCCAAACATAGCGTTGATCCATGGGCCCAAACAGTTCTAATTTTGTTTCATCAGTCCACAGAACACTATCCCAAAACTTTTGTGGTTTGTCCACATGACTTTTGGCATACTGCAGTCGACTCTTCTTATTCTTTGGAGACAGCAAGGGGGTGCGCCTGGGAGTTCTGGCATGGAGGCCTTCATTACGCAGTGTACGCCTTATTGTCTGAGCTGAAACTTCAGTACACACATCTGACAAATTTTTTTTCAGTTCCTCAGCAGTCACACGGGGACTTTTCTCCACTTTGCGCTTCAGGTAGCGCACAGCAGTCGAAGTCAGCATCTTCTTTCTGCCACGACCAGGTAGCGTTTCAACAGTGCCCTTTGCCTTGAATTTGCGAATGATGCTTCCTATGGTGTCACTTGGTATGTTTAACATCTTTGCAATCTTCTTATAGCCATTGCCCTTCCTGTGAAGAGAAATCACCTCTTCTCTTGTCTTCCTGGACCATTCTCTTGACTTCACCATGTTTGTAAACACACAAGTAAATGTCTAGAAGGAGCTGAGTATCACAGTCCTTTTAAATCTGCCTAATTGGTGTTTATTATGCTTGATTGCTGCTCCTTGACATCCACAGGTGTTTTCAATACCTGATCGAAAACACTTGAATGAACCTCTGTTCTTAAGAGTGGTAGTCTTTAAGGGGTTGAATAATTGTGTCAATGGAGAAATCACAAAAAAAAAAACATTTAATACTGTATTACAAAAACAATTGATGTCATTTTAGTTGCATTTGGTTCTTTAAAAAGTCCTTGTAAGATTTCATTCTGAACACAATTACAAATGTACACTAAATTCCCTAAAACCCTTTACAGCATTGGGGGTTGAATAATTTGGAACACAACTGTACTTCAGCTACTCGTACACTGCAAAGCACACCCTCCTTGAGCTGCAGCGGCAGAACGACATCCCACAACATGGCTGATATGCGACGTTTCCACCCGTTGGAATTCCACCCTCCATATTTTGGACCGACTATATGAAAAGAGAAAGGCCATAAATGATTTCCTTATGGTCCAAGCGGATAGGAGTATTCCCCTGTGTAACTTTGATGTCAGCCAGTGGCAGCTTATGCATGACACCTGCCGATTGCTTAGGCCCAGTCCAAAATGGGGGTCTTTTTTACACTTGCTGAGAGGGAGGACAAACTGAACTACTATAGAGTCAGTTGGCCTATCTGCGCCATCGTCCATCCTCTCGCAGGTCTGACCGGGGGACCCTCTGCTCTCACGTTCCACTGCCATGGCTGCTGGGGAGGGGTGGGGTGGTGTGGTAAGAGCAGTACCAGTTTCATCAGCAGCAGCCTGAGTCTAGAGTCGCTGATGAGCAACTTTCTTCACCTGCCTAGTGAAGAAACTACTCACCAGCAGCAGCATCTAGACCTGGAGCAGAACCTGAACCAGCAGGTGGTGGCATACTTGGAGTGTACCCTGCCAGGCGTCATTGAAGATCCGCTGGACTACTGGGCAGCCAAACTGGATTTGTGGCTGCAACTGGCCGAGTTTGCCATGGAAAAGCTGTCCTTAGAGCGGGTGTTTAGTGCGGCGGGGGCCATAGTTACCCCAAGAAGAACTTGCCTGTCCACCCAAAATGTGGAGAGACTGACCTTTGTCAAGATTAATCAAGCATGGATCAGCCAGGATTTCCACCCACCAATGCCTGATTGTCACGGCTGTATGTGAGCAACAAGAGTATACACAGTAAAAAAAGCTACTGACCGGACCCAAACTAGGGAGGATAAAGGGTGACCCCTGTCAGACCCTCAAAGCTCTCCCTATGCTGCTAAAGCACATGCCCGGATCCAAATGGCGGAACGAGGCATGCCCGCGTACCTAAGAGTGATGACCACTGTAACCCCTACAATAGTGGAAGGGGCACGGCCACCGGTGCCCTGCTCAGTATATGGAGGGAACCGTGGCCACCTCAGATCCAGTCAGAAAATAACCAGGTACACAACAATGTCTGCACACTTTAGCTGAAGCAGCTGCAGCCGCAGAGAATACGGATCCAAGGACAGCTGGCAATATCCGGAGTGCTTGCTGCAGCAGAACACAGGTCCAGTGAACTGATAGCTACAAGTGAAGATACTCAAGCAAGAGCTACAACTGAAATGAGAAATATAATCCACGCCCTACAATAGGAGGAGGGGTGATTTAAAGGCAGGGAAATCAAACGCAGGAGGAACAGCTGGGAGGAAGGAAACAGAAAGTAAAGACTTCATCACAGAGGCGGAGAAACAGAGCAGTGAGAACTCCTCCAAGCTCTAGTAGTGACATCATCACAGGGGTGGAGAAACAGAGCTGTGAGAACGTCTCAAAGCTCTGGTAGTGACAGTACCCCCCCCCCTCTACGGGTGGACTCCGGACACCCAGGACCCACCTTCTCAGGATGAGCCCTATGAAATGCCCTGATGAGGCGAGTGGCTTTAATGTCCGACACCGGAACCCACATCCTCTCCTCAGGACCATAACCCTTCCAATGAACGAGGTACTGAAGAGAACCGCGGACAATGCGAGAGTCCACAATTCTGGAAACCTCAAACTCCAGATTGCCATCAACCAAAATCGGAGGAGGAGGCAAAGAGGAGGGTACCGTGGGCTGGACATATGGTTTTAAGAGAGATCTGTGAAATACATTATGTATCTTCCAAACCCGTGGAAGATCAAGACGGAATGCAACAGGATTGATGACTGACAAGATTTTATAAGGCCCAATAAACTTGGGACCCAATTTCCAGGAGGGAACCTTCAGTTTAATATTTCTTGTAGACAACCACACCAGATCACCCACATTCAGGTCCGGACCAGGCACACGTCTCTTATCAGCCACACGCTTATACTTCTCACTCATCTTTCTAAGATTACTCTGAATCTTTTGCCAAATGGTAGACAAAGACGAGGAAAATCTCTCCTCCTCAGGTAAACCAGAAAGAGCCCCTCCCGAGAATGTCCCAAACTGCGGATGGAACCCATATGCACCAAAGAATGGTGATTTATCAGAAGATTCCTGACGACGGTTGTTCAGAGCAAACTCAGCAAGAGGGAGAAATGAACACCAATCCTCCTGGTTTTCTGCCACAAAACAGCACAAATATGTCTCCAGATTCTGATTGAGGCGCTCAGTCTGACCATTCGACTGCGGGTGAAAAGCAGAAGAGAAGGACAGCCGAAACCCCAGGCGAGAACAGAAAGCCTTCCAGAACCTGGACACAAACTGCGTGCCTCTATCGGAAACAATATCAGAGGGAATGCCGTGCAATATAGCAATATGGTCGACAAAAGCTTGCGCCAACGTTTTAGCATTGGGTAAACCAGGGAAAGGTACGAAATGAGCCATCTTGCTAAAACGGTCCACCACCACCAGGATCACCGACTTCCCCGAGGAACGAGGAAGATCCGTGATAAAGTCCATGGACAGGTGTGTCCAAGGACGGGAAGGCATGGGTAACGGGAGAAGGGAACCTGAAGGCCGTGAACGAGGGACCTTAGCGCGAGCGCACGTCTCACAAGCAGCCACAAAACCCTCCACCGACTTACGAAGAGCCGGCCACCAAAATCTCCGAGCAATGAGATCTACCGTGGCTCTACTCCCGGGGTGACCAGCAAGAACCGTATCATGATGCTCCTTGAAGAGTTTGTGACGTAGCTCAGGAGGCACGAACAACTTCCCAGAAGGACAACGGGCAGGTGCCTCAGTCTGGGCAGCCTGGACCTCGGCCTCCAAATCGGAATATAGAGCAGAAACAACTACCCCCTCCGCCAAAATGGGACCCGGGTCCTCGGAGTTTCCTCCTCCCGGAAAACAGCGAGAGAGAGCATCAGCCTTCACATTTTTTATCCCAGGTCGGAATGTAACGACAAAATTGAATCTGGAGAAGAACAGAGACCATCTGGCCTGTCTCGGATTCATACGCCTGGCCGACTCCAAGTATGCCAGATTCTTATGGTCGGTAAAAACGGTGATAGGGTGCCTGGCCCCCTCCAACCAATGGCGCCATTCCTCGAAAGCCAACTTGATGGCCAACAACTCCCTATCTCCCACATCATAGTTTCTCTCTGCCGGGGAGAGTTTTTTAGAGAAAAAGGCACAGGGTCGCCATTTGGCAGGAGAAGGGCCCTGGGACAAAACTACACCCACCTCGGAAGCATCCACCTCAACAATAAAAGGTAAGGAAACATCGGGATGCACCAAGACGGGAGCAGACGCAAAACTCTCTTTAATCTTAGAAAAGGCTGCAAGCGCCTCCTCCGACCAAGAGGAAAAATCCGCCCCCTTTTTTGTCATGTCAGTAAGGGGTTTGACAACAGAGGAATAATTCAAAATGAACTTTCTGTAAAAGTTCGCAAAACCCAGAAAGCGCATCAATGCCTTCTGATTCTCAGGAAGCTCCCACTCAAGTACAGCACGGACCTTCTCCGGATCCATGCGAAAACCAGAAGCAGAGAGGAGAAAGCCCAGAAATTGAATCTCCGATACCATAAAAAGACATTTCTCCAGCTTGGCGTACAATTTATTTTCCCGCAGAATCTGCAGAACCTGAAAAAGATGATCCTGATGGGTCTGAACATCAGGGGAAAAAATCAAAATATCATCAAGATACACCAATACAAATTTCCCCATTAAATGGTAGAAAATACTATTAACAAAATGCTGAAAGACGGCCGGAGCATTCATCAGGCCGAAAGGCATAACGAGATTCTCGAAATGCCCGTTAGGGGTATTAAAGGCCGTTTTCCATTCATCCCCCTCTCTGACCCTGACCAGGTTGTACGCGCCTCTCAAATCCAATTTGGAAAACACCTTGGCCCCAACAATTTGGTTGAAGAGGTCCGGGATCAGAGGAAGGGGATAGGGATCGCGAATCGTGATACGGTTCAGCTCCCTAAAATCTAGGCAAGGTCTCAGAGAGCCATCTTTTTTTTTAACAAAAAAAAAACCCGCGGCCACAGGTGACTTTGAGGGACGAATATGCCCCTTATCGAGACTCTCGGAGATATAAGTTCGCATTGCGATTCTTTCCGGTTGTGAGAGATTGTAGAGGCGTGCTTTTGGCAGCTTGGCGCCGGGAATGAGGTTAATGGGACAGTCAAACTCCCGGTGAGGAGGTAGCTCCTGAACACCGCTCTCGGAAAACACGTCCGAGAAATCAGAGAGAAATGATGGCACAGTTTTAGTAGACACCTCTGCAAAAGTCGCTGTGAGACAATTCTCTCTACAAAAGTCACTCCACTCATTTATTTGCCTTCTTTGCCAATCAATAGTGGGGTTATGTCTAGTGAGCCAGGGTAACCCCAAAACTAGAGGAGAAGGCAATCCGTTAAGGACAAAACAAGATATATCCTCCACATGAGTGTCACCTACAGCTAGCCGATATTGTGAACAATGCCCTTCAGAGATCTCTGTGAGAGTGGAGCAGAGTCAATAGCAAAAACAGGTATATCCTTTTCTAATGTGCAAACCTGAAAACCATGCATGGCTACAAATTGAGTGTCAATAAGATTGACGGCCGCTCCACTATCGACAAAAATCTCACAAGAAATGACTTTGCTCTCTAGCGCCACCCTGGCAGACAGGAGAAAACGGGAACTGCAGGTCAGAGGAAAAGCATCAATTCCTACATCAACTTTGCCCAAAGTAGCAGATGAAGCAGAATTTGATGATTTACCTTTTGAGGTTTTTCTCTTATTATCGCTCTTAGTACAGTTCAAGAATCTCCTAGACGGACAAACATTTGCCAAATGACCTATGCCCCCACAACAAAAACACACCATACTCTGAGGACTAAATCCTCTTTTATCAGGGGCAAGTCGACCTAGCTGCATGGGCTCCTCCTCAGAGGGGAGCGAGACAGGATGAGGCCCCTGCACACTGAATGAGTCCGCACCATTGCCCCTAGACTGACAATGGCTGGACAGAGAGGTCTTGTTTCTTTCTCTTAGACACCTGTCAAGGCGTACCGCCAATGACATGGCAGACTCTAAGGACGTTGGTCTCTCATGGAAAGCAAACGCATCTTTCAATCTCTCTGAGAGACCATGACAGAACTGACTCCGGAGTGCAGCATCATTCCAACCTGAATCAGCTGCCCATCTCCGAAATTCAGAACAATAAAGCTCCGCAGACAGTTTGTTCTGGCATAAAACACGTAAGGCCTCTTTCACACTTGCGTTGTCCGGATCCGGCGTGTACTCCACTTGCCGGAATTACACTCCGGATCCGGAAAAACGCAAGTGTACTGAAAGCATTTGAAGATGGAACCGTCTTCCAAATGCGTTCAGTGTTACTATGGCACCCAGGACGCTATTACAGTCCTGGTTGCCATAGTAGGAACGAGGAGCGGGGGAGCGGTATACTTACAGTCCGTGCGGCTCCCGGGGCGCTCCAGAATGACGTCAGAGCGCCCCATGCACATGGATGACGTGATCCATGCGATCACATGATCCATGAGCGTGGGGCGCCCTGACGTCACTCTGAAGCGCCCCGGGAGCCGCACGGACGGTAAGTATACTGCTCCCCCGCTCCCCGCTACACTTTACCATGGCTGCCAGGACTTTAGCGTCCCGGCAGCCATGGTAACCATTCAGAAAAAGCTAAATGTCGGCTCCGGCAATGCGCCGAAACGACGTTTAGCTTAAGGCCGGATCCGGATCAATGCCTTTCAATGGGCATTAATTCCGGATCCGGCCTTGCAGCAAGTGTTCCGGATTTTTGGCCGGAGCAAAAAGCGCAGCATGCTGCGGTATTTTCTCCGGCCAAAAAACGTTCCGTTCCGGAACTGAAGACATCCTGATGCATCCTGAACGGATTTCTCTCCATTCAGAATGCATTAGGATAATCCTGATCAGGATTCTTCCGGCATAGAGCCCCGACGACGGAACTCTATGCCGGAAGACAAGAACGCAAGTGTGAAAGAGCCCTAAGTTAGATTCGGCCAGAGCAACACGATCCGGGTCATCATATATCTGCCCCAGGGCCACAAAAAATCTTTCCACGGATCGAAGGGAGGGATCCCCTGATGGCAGCGAAAAAGCCCAAGTCTGAGCATTACCCCTGAGCAGGGAGATGACAATCCTCACCCTCTGCTCCTCCTTACCAGAGGAGTGGGGACACAAGCAAAAATGGAGTTTGCATGCCTCTCTGAAGCGAACAAAATTCTCACTGCCCCCGGAGAACGTTTCCGGAAGTGAGACCTTTGGCTCGCAACAGACTCCATGAGCCGGGGCAGAGCCCAATGCTTGAAGCTGAGTCATAGATTGACGGAGATCCGCTACTTCCAAAGAAAGACCCTGCATGCGGTCAACCAGGCCAGAAAGCGGATCCATGACAAAAATGGACGGTTTTGGTGGATTATAATGTCAGGGCTGTATGTGAGCAACAAGAGTATACACAGTAAAAAGAGCTACTGACCGGACCCAAACTAGGGAGGATAAAGGGTGACCCCTGTCAGACCCTCAAAGCTCTCCCTATGCTGCTAAAGCACATGCCCGGATCCAAATGGCGGAACGAGGCATGCCCGCGTACCTAAGACTGATGACCACTGTAACCCCTACAATAGTGGAAGGGGCACGGCCACCGGTGCCCTGCTCAGTATATGGAGGGAACCGTGGCCACCTCAGATCCAGTCAGAAAATAACCAGGTACACAACAATGTCTGCACACTTAGCTGAAAGAGTTGCAGCCGCAGAGAATACGGATCCAAGGACAGCTGGCAATATCCGGAGTGCTTGCTGCAGCAGAACAAAGGTCCAGTGAACTGATAGCTACAAGTGAAGATACTCAAGCAAGAGCTACAACTGAAATGAGAAATATAATCCACGCCCTACAATAGGAGGAGGGGTGATTTAAAGGCAGGGAAATCAAACGCAGGAGGAACAGCTGGGAGGAAGGAAACAGAAAGTAAAGACTTCATCACAGGGGCGGAGAAACAGAGCAGTGAGAACTCCTCCAAGCTCTAGTAGTGACATCATCACAGGGGTGGAGAAACAGAGCTGTGAGAACGTCTCAAAGCTCTGGTAGTGACACTGATGCATCAGACTAAATCATCCATGATGCCACACCAACACTTTGACAAAAGAGATCGGTTTCTTCTGGCTACCTGCCTCAGCTACTATTCTGACACTGCCACCTGCCTGATGCCACATCTGATGCCAAGTGCTCCTTTTTTCACCCACCATCTTCAGCTGGTACTGGTATTGCCACCCACCTCCCCACTCTGTCAATGGGTCACTCTGTGGTCTTCTGATGCTGCTGCCACCTCCACACTATGTCACCTTGCCACTTTGTGGTCTCCTGATGCTGCTGCCACCTATGCACTTTGTCACCTTGCGACTCTGTGGTCTCCTCATGCTGCTGCCACCTCCACACTATGTCACCTTGTGACTCTGTGGCCTCCTAATGCTGCTGCCACCTCCACACTATCATTGTGCCACTCTGTGGCCTCCTGATGCTGCTGCTGCCACCTCCACACTGTCATTGTGCCACTCTATGGCCTCCTGATGCTGCCGCCACCTCCACACTATGTCACCTTGCGACTTTGTGGCCTTCTAATGCTGCTGCCACCTCCACACTGTCATTGTGCCACTCTGTGGCCTCCTGATGCTGCTGCCACCTCCACACTGTCATAATGCCACTCTGTGGCCTCCTGATGCTGCTGCCACCTCCACACTATGTCACCTTGCCACTCTGTGGTCTCCTCCTGCTCCTGCCACCTCCGCACTATGTCACTGGGTCACTCTGTGGTCTCCTGATGCTGCCTCCACCTCCACACTGTCATTGTGCCACTCTGTGGCCTCTTTCTGATGCTCCCGCCACCTCCAGACTCTGTCATTACTCCACTCTATGGGCTCCTGATGCTGCCGCCACCTCCACACTATGTCACCTTACGACTTTGTGGCCTCCTAATGCTGTTGCCACCTCCACACTGTCATTGTGTCACACTGTGGCCTTCTTCTGATGCTGCTGCCACCACCTCCATGCTCTGTCATTGTGCCACTCTGTGGCCTCCTGATGCTGCTGCTGCTGCCACCTCCACACTGTCATTATGCCACTCTGTGGCCTCCTGATGCTGCTGCCACCTCCACACTATGTCACCTTTCCACTCTGTGGTCTCCTCCTGCTCCTGCCACCTCCGCACTATGTCACTGGGTCACTCTGTGGTCTCCTGATGCTGCCTCCACCTCCACACTGTCATTGTGCCACTCTGTGGCCTCTTTCTGATGCTGCCGCCACCTCCAGACTCTGTCATTACTCCACTCTATGGGCTCCTGATGCTGCCGCCACCTCCACACTATGTCACCTTACGACTTTGTGGCCTCCTAATGCTGTTGCCACCTCCACACTGTCATTGTGTCACACTGTGGCCTTCTCCTGATGCTGCTGCCACCACCTCCATGCTCTGTCATTGTGCCACTCTGTGGCCTCCTGATGCTGCTGCTGCTGCCACCTCCACACTGTCATTATGCCACTCTGTGGCCTCCTGATGCTGCTGCCACCTCCACACTATGTCACCTTTCCACTCTGTGGTCTTCTCCTGCTCCTGCCACCTCCGCACTATGTCACTGGGTCACTCTGTGGTCTCCTGATGCTGCCTCCACCTCCACACTGTCATTGTGCCACTCTGTGGCCTCTTCCTGATGCTGCCGCCACCTTCAGACTCTGTCATTGGGCCACTCTATGGCCTCCTGATGCTGCCGCCACCTCCACACTATGTCACCTTACGACTTTGTGGCCTCCTAATGCTGCTGCCACCTCCACACTGTCATTGTGTCACTTTGTGGCCTCCTCCTGATGCTGCTGCCGCCACCTCCATGCTCTGTCATTGTGCCACTCTGTGGCCTCCTGATGCTGCTGCCACCTTCATACTGTCATTATGCCACTCTGTGGCCTCCTGATGCTGCTGCCACCTCCACACTATGTCACCTTGCCACTCTGTGGTCTCCTCCTGCTGCTGCCACCTCCGCACTATGTCACTGGGTCACTCTGTGGTCTCCTAATGCTGCCTCCACCTCCACACTGTCATTGTGCCACTCTATGGCCTCCTGATGCTGCTGCCACCTCCACACTATGTCACCTTATGACTCTGTGGCCTCCTAATGCTGCCGCCACCTGCACACTGTCATTGTGTCACTCTGTGGCCTCCTCCTGATGCTGCTGCCACCACCTCCACACTCTGTCATTGTGCCACGATGTGTTCTCCTGATGCTGCTGCTGTCACCTCCACACTGTCATTGTGCCACTCTGTGGCCTTCTGATGCTGCTGCCACCTCCACACTATGTCACCTAGCCACTCTGTGGTCTCCTCCTGCTGCTGCCCCCTCTGCACTATGTGACCGGGTCATTCTGTGGTCTTCTGATGCTGCCTCCACCGCCACACTGTCATTGTGCCACTCTGTGGTCTCCTCATTCTGCTTCCACCTTACCACTATGTCATAGGGCCACTCTGTGGACTTCTCATGCTGTTCCCACCCTTCCCACTTTATGACTGGACTGGGCCACTGTTTTGCCTTTCAGCCTGGCTGACATCATTATTTATTTGAACCTTCTTCTGATCTGTCAGAAGAAAGGAAAAATGAGATGCACAACAGATCCTGTCTGTGTAGCAGCTGTAAGGCCTGTATCGTCCCATCAGAATTGGCTTGTGATTTGGTAGCCAAAAGCAGGAGTGAGTATAAAACACAGAAGACATGAAAATATTCCATTCACGTGTCATCTCTGTTTTGGATCCACTCCTGTTTGTTTTTTTTGTCATTAGGAATATTGATGGATTATTGAGCAAATGGTGACCGAGTGAAGGCATATGCTCAACAGACAGGTTCCGTTTTTTGTGGGTTATTGTTCTGACGGATCAGAGGAAGGGCAAAATAATCAGTGACGTCAACACAAACGTACTGCTAACACCCTCTCCACTCTACTAGTTTAATAGAAATCTATGTGGAATCAGCTGACGACGGTGTAAAAGGAGAGCACCTGTAAGGCTGAGTTCATACTTGAGTTTTTTGGTCAGTTTTGGCCCCATGACTGCCCAAATAAGTGAAGTGTGCAGTGATTCTAAGAGTGACGCCTGTCATCTGCATGTCATACTGACTCACAGTATTATTTCACTACCACAGAAGTCTCTCTATGCGTGTTACTGCAAGGCACAGTGTTCTACACCACTATAAAGGCTCTCTGCAGCTAGGAAATAGATGTTTTTTAACAAAATTCGGCACAAATAAATTCGGATCGAACCACATTTTTTCTAAAAATTCTCTCATCTCTAAAAGTACCCTTCAAACCTGAGACAGCTGGAGCAGTTTGCTTACAAGGAGTGGGCCAAAATAAAAGTTGACAGGGGCAGGCGTCTCATTGAGAGTTACAGAAATTGCTTGATTTCAGTGATTGCCTCACAAGTTTAAAAATTCAAAAGCAATGTCTGATTTTTATTAGCAAATATTCAGTAAATTCGGATTTATTATAAATTTTGTCAGTTTTAAGTTATTTCAGTGACCATTGTGGGTTTTTCTTTCTTTAATGGAATGGGTATCAACAATTTTGTCCATGTGTGTATCTTGAGTTTTGTTATTCCAAAGAAAATGTAATAAAAAATACCTGCCGTTGAGTTTCTTTGGTTGGTATATGGTGATATGGTGCCTGAGGGTTCTTCACTAAATACAGTCATCACAGCTTAATAGAAAAAGAACATATATTTATGGTCATAAAGGGACTCTTTTATCAGAACAGACATTTATTTAATAAAATATGTGTTAATTGTTGTCTGTTTTCTTTTCTAGTCATGTCTATTCATAGAAAGATAAATTATGAAATATTGCTGTTTTTACAGGTACTGACATCTAACGATTATACCAGTATGCAGTAGAGAAGCATCTAATTTTACAGCCTACAGTGAAACTTTATTTCATTATAACCTCACTAGCACTAGGTAAAAGGTGGATTTACACTGCCCAATAATTGGGCAGATTATCGGCAACAAACGTTCGTTCCCGACAACCTGCCCGTCTAAATGTGCTTCCGATCACCCAATGGACGAGCGAAACGCTTGTTCATCGGGTGATCCGGTCATTCGTGCAGGCACCTAAATTATCGTCTCTGGGCAGCAGATTGTGCTGTCTAAACAGCAATCTGCTGCCCAGAAACAATGATTCTGTAGGGGGATGAGCGATGGCAACAGCGATCCCTCGTTCTAATACTGTGAAGGAGATTGCTGTGCTCTCCTTCACTGAACAAGCAGTCAACTGTCGGGAAGGGACGCTTCCTGCCGACAATCGGCTGTTCATCGGAGCGTCTAAACCCACCTAAAGGGTTAAAACAGAATGACTGATCGATTTTACTGCCTCAGATAAGTGAAAAAAAGGAAGAAAGAAGACAGTGACAGCATAGTGAGGGCTGGGTTATCTGCTGAGCACTGGTGATGTCACTGCTTGTCTCAAGTTCTAGTCTCCTTCCACAGCAGGGAGGAACGACTGTATGCAGGAAGGAAACAAACATAACACAAAGTAAAATTAATATAAAAGGGACAAATGAAAAAAAATCCATTTACTACTAATGCTGTGTTCTTTTAAAAAATTATAAATGTAAACATAGAGGCATAGATAGATATAACCCAACTCTCCTAAGTCACTATGCTGAGAGAGGTTAAACAGAATGCAAATTTATCATATGTAGTAGAGGTTCTTGAGACTCCTGGTGAGACCAGGGAAGTTTCTGGAAAGAACATCCCATGCATTTAGAAGCAAAGCTTCAGAGACTTTTACCGGCATTATAAGCGGGGTGCCTGTAGGTCAAAACATCCAGGGCCTGGGCCTCAAAGATAGTGGTGGTCGACCATACCAGATAGCGATACAGTTGAATGCTGCACTGGGACATGTGAGCCAATCACTGCCTCGCTATGAACTATCACTAGACTTGAAGCCTATGAGGCAGTAAACCTGTGCAGGCAGTCACAAAATAATGATGCATGCAGCCCATTGACTTCATCCTGACCCCCTGAGTCAGGGCACAGGCAACTCAGACGGCGGCATGGAGTCAGGTGAATATAATTTTGTTTGTCCCTTTGGGGAAAGATAGTACTGGGGCACTATGGAGGGCCTTAAAACTACAGGGGGCACTAAAAGTACTGGTATCACTACAGGGGGGCATTATACCTACTGAGGAAACTACATGGGGGGGCATGATAACTACTAGGGCACTATAAAGAGATTATATCTACTGGCATCACTACAGGAGGCATTATAACTACTGGGGGCACTAAAGGGGTCTATTATAATTACTGTAGGTATTATAGGTTGCATTATACATACGGTACTGTGGATACTAGAGGGGAGCACTATAGATACTGAAAGTACTAAAGGGGGCATTATACCAACTGGGGGTACTAGACAGGGGCATTATAACTGCTGGGGGTACTAGACAGGGGCATTATAACTAATGGGGGTTCTGTGGGAATGCTATTATTGAGCACAATATAAATGGGACTTCTAATAATGGGGGCAATCTGAGGGAGCCTTATCACTGTAGGAGGCATTATTAATGAGGGAAGGAGAGAATTATTACTATTGGTGGGGCTTTGGGGAGCACTTTGAGGACTATCTGTATGACATTTGATATAGGTTCATTTTCCTCAATAAATTACCAAGTCTTATATTTTTTACTCATTTGTTTGATGTGGTTATCTTCATCTACTTTTAGGACTTTTTGAAAATCTGATGTAGTTTTAGGTAAAATTTATGCAGAAATATCGAAAATTCTGAAGGGTTCAAAAACTTTCAAGCACCACTGTATGGCCAGCTCAAGACGATTGTGTATAGCAGGTCCCACTTGGATCTTTAACACAGTCTTATTCTTCATCCATCTTTATTTTTGACAGGTATAAAACTATGGCTCAATTTTTTAAAATAGGATTTCCTAAAGTTGGACTTTCAGGTGACTCTGCCACATCTACCACATTTTATTCAGACCCAACTGGTTAGTTGGTAAGTAGCAGTTATGACGATGTTAAAGAGGTGGAAGTTACACGCTGACATGCATGAAACACTGGCTCTTAAGAACATCAATCACAAGACGTACACACATTCCAATTGCACGATTCACTGTATGTCTACCACCCAAGCTTTGTTTCTACTGGTCAACTTAACTTTAGACCAATAGCATTGGATATATTAAAAGTTGAGCCCATGTTAGCATATCTAGCCATCCCACTTGCATAGCATTGCATTCTGTTACAGACAAATACATTGACAAATCTAATTAAAGAGCTACGTGTATAACCTCAGATGAGTCAAAGTGACAATGTGTATAATAATATGTAGAAGGCATATACGACATCAAAGCCTTTGAAAAGTAAAAGTGGGAACCTACCGCACGTCAGTACTGAGAACGCAATGGGTAAATCCATTGTTATAGTCTGTCTTGCTATCTTTTGTCTCCTCCCAAGTGTTAGAAGACCGGTGAAGTGTCTCACCTCTTCACTTATATAAAATGCAGAGTTATGTGACCTCTCTAAACCATCACAACTTGATGGCCACATACCACATAACTCCCTAGGGACATGCATTTAACTATTTAAATGACAGCATTTCTAAATGTGTGGGTGAAGTGAAACATGCCACAAATAGCTACAGCACTTTTCCTTTTCAGCCTTTAGAATAGAATTATTGATAGTATGCAGTGGAGTAACTAGAGTGTTATGGGCCCCAGTGCAAACTTTGGATCGGTCCCCCCATTTTTACAAAGATGCGGCAGATTTTCTTTACACTAAGCCCAATGCATGGCTACACTCACCCAGTCAGAACTAATATCATCTAGGGTGTCGCTGGTGTCGGCGTGATGTACACTGGATCCAGAGCAAGGTCCCTGTGGTGATAAAAAAAGAATAATCACATAAGGAAGGGATGGTGACTGCCCCTGTGAAATCACCAGCAGGGGGCGCTGTGCTGGTCCTGTAAGACTGAGCCATGCCAATGTATAGCAGGTGTGAGACAGTGACAGGTCTCACACAGGTTAGAGGCAAGGAAGGGGTGGATAGTTCGGTCCACACCCCTATTCCACCACAGGCGAGACCAGCTGGAAGTAATCAGGCTGGCACAAAGTACCTCCCAGGGTGTCAGAAAGGGGGGAGTGTGTTACCTGTGGACAGAGGCCTGGAGGCTCTGTCAGTGTGGTCCAAGCCAGGAGGGCTGAGAGACCACTATTCCCCATGTGTGCTGAGACACTGGACTGGAGGCAGTGGGCGTACTGTGCTCTGTACAGCCAGGAGGCTGTGGGACATTGGCTGAGAAAGCCGCTTGTGTTCACAGGGTGTGAACAAGGACTTAGGTGAGTCAGGAAACTCTGTGTTAGTTAGAGCCTAGCCGGGCAAGTGTTTATTATTTTATGTGGATGTCACATGTGTTAGGTGAAGCTGCGACTTCATGATAACCTGTATTGGTTGGAGTGTGCACAATAAATGCACGGTTTGGACCTGAAACCTGGTGTCTGGCAAAGATATTTGTGTGAATGACCCCCGGAGAAGAGCTAACCCCCCACAATTGGTGGAGGATGCGGCAGGTGTCCCTGCTGATAAGTAAAGGGTCAGAAGCCTGCTGGTTTGCAGGAGCAGAGACTGCTGGTGTTAATCTGGACATTTTTTTTTCTGTGGTGCACACTGTGCAGGATTTAAAGGGCCAGAAGCCAATGAGAGAGACTGACCTGTTTGGAAGGATTGTCAGTTGATATGGGGTGGATGGAGGATTTCACCAAGCAGCTTATGCGGGCCAATCTGAAGGCTAGCCAAAGGAAAATGTTGTGGCAACAGGAGCAGGAAAAGCTCATGTGCGAGTTGGACAAACCAAGAGACGTCCTAACCCAAGGCGTTTCCCATGGTAACCGCTGTGCGGAGGAACTGGGCAGTGACCTCATGACTAGGAGCCAAGAACTGCAGGTTCTCAGGATGCGGTTGGATGCAGAAGTGGTGTATGCCATTGCCAAGGGCAACCGACGGGAAAAGAGTGAGATAGAGAGCAGTGCGGCTCTCAAGATTTCAAGTGTTTTCTGCCAAGGTGTACAGAGTCCTAGAGAGGATGTGCGAAGATGCCGTAATGCTGTTGCTAAGAGCAACCAACCTCGACAGCATGCAGCTGTCCGGCAACAGAGAGAGTGCTGCTGGAGATGTCGCCAAGTGGGAAGGTGTGCACCTGGTTGTCCTATGACCAGGAATCAAAGATGGGAGGTTCCCAACATCCCGGAGAAGGAAGATGACTGCTGTGGAGACGTGCGTACAACACTGGGGAGCGCCATACCCGTGACGGCTGTGGGTAAGAGCGTTCCAGTTGTTTCTTATACAGCAGTTAAAGTGACAGGCAGCAGGGCTCTGGAGGTTGGGCATGTTGCTGACCAGTGCCCTAATGCCTCAGAAGCCCTGTGCTGTGGTATGAGCCGGCAGCAGTTGCTATCTGCTGAGCCAGTCGGTGTAAAAACACCAGGACTAGAGACTGCTACACCAATGTGTGACCACCTTGTGAAGAAGGGCAGTCCAGTCCAGGCGTTGTTGGACGCAGAGAGCCAGGTGACCCTGGTACCTGCCAGCCGGGTGGCTGAGAACTATGTGCAGGACTTTCATGGAATTAGCATGGACCGTCCAGTGGCTCTCCCTGAGTGTGAGACTCCAGTGCAATCTGGGACTTGTGAACTTAGTGATGCAGTTTCACATATACATAATGTGTTATTGGGCCGTGAAATCGTTTTGTTGCTGTGGGGTAAGGTAGACACTCCTGCAGATAGTGAGGAAACTCCTGCAGAACCTGTACCTGTCCCTTTAAGTGAAGATCTAAGGGAGCTGCACATTGACCTCCATGGGGAAAGAATGTTGACCATTGGAAACAGTGGTGCTGGTCAAGTGCAAAGTGATGGTGACAAAAGTGAGGAAATGCATAAGGAAAATGTGATGTCATATGAAATATGTGGTGACAGTGATATATCTTTTCCGTTGCAGGTTGTGGTCAGGGGAGAAGCGCCCCCTGGTGGTAAAAATGTAAATGATGATGAAGCTTTATTTTCTGCATCTGCTATTTTTCATTAAGAGCTATATGACTTAATCAAAAGGTTTGAAGACATGCATATAAGTAGTGTGGAGCAAAGCCCAGCTCCAGCTCAGTGTTTGAAGGTGCAGGAAAATATGATCGGGTTAGAGTGTGTACCGCACGTACCAGAGGTGGAAATGCAGTCTCCACAATGTTGATTGGTTACTAAGGAAGTGTCCCAAGTGGGGATTAGCTCATCGGTGCCCCTAGAGGTCAGAATTAATAATGACACGAGCGGTATAGGTGACGTATGTGCTGTGACCGATAGCAACCGAGAGAGTAAAGCTACCATGTCAAGGTCCTGCGAAACAAAGGTGGTTACTAGTAGCGACCAGACAGTTATATCTGACGAGACGAGAATTAAGTCGGGTGACGTCAGCCTAGGGTCTGAAGCCCATATCCAGACAGTTGTAGGTGACCTGACACGACAGTACAGCTGCAAACAGGAGGATGATCTCTCTCTCTCTCTCTCTCTCTCTCTCTCTCTCTCTCTCTCTCTCTCTCTCTCTCTCTCTCTCTCTCTCTCTCTCTCTCTCTCTCTCTCTCTCTCTCTCTCTCTCTCTCTCTCTCTCTCTCTCTCTCTCTCTCTCTCTCTCTCTCTCTCTCTCTCTCTCTCTCTCTCTCTCTCTCTCTCTCTCTCTCTCTCTCTCTCTCTCTCTCTCTCTCTCTCTCTCTCTCTCTCTCTCTCTCTCTCTCTCTCTCTCTCTCTCTCTCTCTCTCTCTCTCTCTCTCTCTCTCTCTCTCTCTCTCTCTCTCTCTCTCTCTCTCTCTCTCTCTCTCTCTCTCTCTCTCTCTCTCTCTCTCTCTCTCTCTCTCTCTCTCTCGAAAAGTTAGAGACGGGACTAGCTGTCTTCACAGAGCAACTGAAGAAAGTTTCAGAAAGGGCAAAGAAGGAGAGCCAGAAAGAGAATGGTGATACTCCTACATCTGCTGCAGCAGAGCCGAGCAAGGAGCAGCTGGAACCAGAGGCCCAAAAGCGGGGCACTTCCCACAAGCTTGTGCAAAAAGCTGAAAAGAAACTGCTGAAAAACATAGAGTTGGTGGTTCAGCGCCTGGGGAAACAGGAGAAGTATGACTGGTTCCTAGCTGAAGAGAAATACATCTCGGCTCGATATGGTGAAAAACTTGACCAAACAGAGACTGATGCTTGGGAAAAGGAGACCAAGGCCCTCTCCTTGGCTAGAGCCCTGGAAGAAGTGCTTGAGGAGCATGTGGAATTGGAGAGGCTGAACAAGCAATTCAGAGCAGAGACTGAAAATCTCATGAGCTTAAAAGATGAGTTGAAGAAGTTAGACCCTGTTAAGAATGGGTCTGGAGATGGTGGCACTGCGGTGCTGGCTGTGGCAGAGAAGATGGAAGATGCTTCTGCTAAACCAGTTGATGGGTCTGATGTGGATGCCGAGGACCACAGACCCATGGTAGCGTGTAACCTAGGCCTGGAAGACGTCCCCTCTGCATACAGGGCCTTCCAAATAGCCAGCAGGCTGCTGGGGAAGAAGTACGAGGAGGTGAACGATCAGTTTTCGGATCCGGGCTATTGCGATGGGCTGTATATCCTGACTCTTCCACAAAAGGAGAACAGTGTCCTGGGTGAGCCTCTGGAGAAAATGACAGAAGACGAGGAGTCTGCTGAAGACCCTGGTGCCTCCTGCCTCGATGAGAAAGAGGGGGAGGAGTTAACAGGGCAAGTGTATGGTGCCATGTCCGAGAAGGATGAGAAGGCGGTCAAAGAGACTGGAGACTTCGAGAAGACAAAGGCTGAAAAAGTTAAGGCCGATGTGTTGGTTGACGTGAAGTCCCCAGGTGCTACAGAGACCAAAGTTAAGCCAAAGGGAGCCGCGGCTGAAGTGGAAAAAGCCACTAAAGAAGCAGAGGTCTCTGAAACTGCCATAGTAGCTGGCGTAACTACTGCTGGAAAGAAGGAAGAAGTGACCCAGATGCACGTAAAAGAAGCGAGCTGGGGCAAGCATGCTCTGCTGAAGGAGCCCTTCAAAGCAAGGGAGGAAGTGTTGGGTCATGACCATGACTGGGAACAGTTCAGTCAACAGTTGCAGCAGTCCAAGAAAGGACGTGAGGCGCATGTACAGGACCCAGAGGATCTAAAAAGAGAGAGAGAGATCAAAATATACGACAGCGCATCATTATCACTCGGGAAAGCGTAGAAAAAGAGTATCTGGCCATGACATGGGCACATGAGGCCGTTAGGCAGTTTCTGTTAGGCAAGATGTTGGTTTTGGTGATAAACCAAGCTCTGCTGGCATGGGTCTGGAAGAACAAGGGGAAGGTACGTGTCACCAAGGTTCCTGGCCTTGGTGAAATAAGAACCGGTAATTTTCTGTGTCAGTGGCAGCTAGTGCTCGCTGACACTGTGTTACTTAGTGTGGCTGTAAAGCCAATCTGGGCCGGTACTTATTGGGAGCAGCCAAAGAGCAGGGTGGGTGGCTGTTCCCCACGTCCAGGCCAGGTGAATGCCCTCTCACCAGCCTCCCGTGGTTATGCAGGTGTTCACCCTCATGGGCTTGAACAAAGGGGGGGGGGGATATGTGAGACAGTGACAGGTCTCACTCAGGTTAGAGGCAAGGAAGGGGTGGATAGTTCGGTCCACACCCCTATTCCACCACAGGCAAGACCAGCTGGAAGTAATCAGGCTGGCATAAGGTACCTCCCAGAGTGTCAGAAAGGGGGGAGTGTGTTACCTGTGGACAGAGGCCTAGAGGCTCTGTCTGTGTGGTCCAAGCCAGGAGGGCTGAGAGACCACTATTTCCCATGTGTGCTGAGACACTGGACTGGAGGCAGTGGATGTACTGTGCTCTGTACAGCCAGGAGGCTGTGGGACATTGGCTGAGAAAGCCGCTTGTGTTCACAGGGTGTGAACAAGGACTTAGGTGAGTCAGGAAACACTGTGTTAGTTAGAGCCTAGCCGGGCAAGTGTTTATTATTTTATGTGGATGTCACATGTGTTGGGTGAAGCTGCGACTTCATGATAACCTGTATTGGTTGGAGTGTGCACAATAAATGCACGGTTTGGACCTGAAACCTGGTGTCTGGCAAAGATATTTGTGTGAATGACCCCCGGAGAAGAGCTAACCCCCCACACAGGGTAATCTAGGACATTTCCCCTAAGTGCTACCACACAGTACTAATGCCCACATTGTGGCCCCTCGCAGTACTAATGCCCACCTTGTGGCCCCTCGCAGTAATTAAGCCCACTTTGTGGTCCCTTCAAAATAGTTATGTCCTCCTTGTGGCCCCTCACAGTAGTCATGCCCTGATATGTGCCTCCCTCACAGTGGTTATGGCTGATATGTGCCCCCTTACAGTGGTTATGGCCAGATATGTGCTCCCTCACAGTAGTTATGCCCAGATATGTGCTCCCTCACAGTAGTTATGGCAGATATGTGCCCCCTCACAGTAGTTATGCGCACATATGTGCCCCCTCACAGTAGTTATTCCAGATTAGGCGCCCCCTCAGTAAAGATGCTCACTCACTTTAGTTGATGCCCCCCTGTTTACCTCCAGTCTGCAGCTTTATGAAAAAAAAAAAAAAACATACTTGCCTTTCTCCTTGATTACTGCTCGCCCACTCACATTGCTGGCTGTGCTGGAGGCCGATTCCTGGGCTTTCAGCACGCCTCCCACAGCCAGCAGCGCCATGTGCGGCCAGCAGGGGAGCGCCTGAGCTCAGAATAACAGTGAAGCAGGGAGCAGAGAGGTATCCCTGCTTCACTCTGAAGACAAATAGTTTGACAGTGAGAAGAACTGTGGGGTGAGTGTGCCCCCCCCCCTCTTTGCCTCTGTGCCCCCTCTTGTCTCTGTGCCCAGGGCGCATATTATACATGTTTGAAGAGCGCTCTGAAGGCGCCCGGCGGGAAGTGGAAGGAAGGAGCAGCTCCGAGCAGGAGGAACGGACTCAGTCTAAGGACTCTCAGGAACGCAGCTGCACTGAGGTAGTGTCATTGTCAACTTGGTCTGAGACTGAGACTGAAGACTTTGCTGTGGCCGGGGAATGGGGATTGCTGAAACTGGGGGGAAGTTTGTTTATGGTGGGAGACGGGAGTAGTGGGGGACTGACTGTAATAACTAGGGTAGGGGGGAAATTGGGTACTACTAACTGGTCTGTGATGCAGGGGATTGCTGAAAGGGGTTAATAAATACTGTGAATAGGGGACTGCTGAGAGGGGTTAACTATTGTGAAAGGCCCTTCACAGTAGTTATTAACCCCTTTCAGCAGACACCCATTCACAGTATTTATTAACCCATCGGGGGACTGCTGAAAGGGGTTAATAAATACTATGTGAAGGGAGGACTGGCTGGTTCCAGTACACCCCCTGGCCCCTCCAGGACACCCCTCCACAAGTTCTTCTTTTTCCTCCACACGTTCCCACCCCCATAACAGAGTCATCCACTGATGCCCATAACAGTGTCATCCCCACAGATGCCCATAACAGTGTGACTGTTTTTAAATAAGGTTAGAGCTGTACGATAGGTTAAATAAAATAGTCTGTTCTATAAGCACCACATTATTTTCTGTCCGCCGCCACAAAACAATCTGGAAGTGCCCCTCCTGAGACCAGGCTCTGGATCCGCCACTCGTCGGGGCCTGGTTAGATCCTTCCTATGGGGCCCTTACTACTCTATCTATGCCTCTGGCCAGTACTCTACTATTCCAGCTAGAAATGCATGAATAAAGGCACAACTGGGTGTTACCAGGGTGTGGCCTTTCACAGTCTGACTGTTCTATCACAGCTGCCAGTGTCAGAGTGTGCAGGTACAAACCATCAACTGGTAGCACTCAGTTATGTGTTTAATCATACGCATCTAGCAGAAATAATAGAGGGATGGCAAAGTATAGAGTTATAAGAAAAGGTGAACCAAATTGTTATTACATGTGGAATGAAAGTAATTACAAAGACATGTCAGGAGAGGTAGCAGGACCACTTTAACTTACTCTGACACTGTTTTAAGTCTGTTTTAGAATCACTTTGTGCGAGTAACCCCTTCCGGACCAGCATGGAGTCCTGGACACACGCCATACATGTACAACACACTGATCAAATGGCCCTGGAGCTGCACTCACTGTGGGGGGCACCCAAGGGGTGTAAGGAGTATTTTCAGCCGTCCAATTGAAGTGATTGGGGCCGCGTAATTGAAATTACACCTGTTCACCACCGCAGTTACGAAGGCGAACAGGTAAACAATGAACAGAAGGCAGCGCTCGTACAAGTGCTGCAATCTCTTCAAATAGCTGATCGGCAGGGGTGCCAGGAGTCGGCCGCCCGCCAATCTGATATTGATGACCTATCCTAAGGATAGGTCATCAATATAAAAAAAAGAGTGGACAACCTCTTAAAGGCTATGTACACCTTTTGGGGAATTTTTTTTATGATTGCATTTTTCTCATTTTGGGCTGAAAATTATTTTTTCAATTGGTCTCTATTAAAAATATTGAGCTGTTCTGTCACAAAGGGTTAGCAGTTTTTCTAGCTGTGTGACTGGTACTTTCACTTTGCTGGTCATCTAATAATCCTCATCTCTAAACTACTAAGAGGTCATAAACACTTATTTAAGCCACATTCTTATCAGTAAGTTTAGAAGCGAGCTATAATGTGTGTTCATAAGGTCTGAGAGCAGAGATGGGGAGCCATCGGGTTAGCTGGCTGATGGAGCAGAGAGAAAATTCAGAACCTGCTACTAGAGAATGTCAGCCCTGTACACAGAAAAGGGCTCCAAATTTTTAATAAAGACCAATTGAAAAAAATAATTTTAGCTAAAAATGAGTAATATATATATATATATATATATATATATATATCGTACTGTATATATGTGTATGTATGTAACTCAAAAACTCATCGATCAATTTCTACTAAACTTGGTACACATATCACTTACCATCTGGGAAAGAATACTGTGGAGGTAACATGCCAGTACACAATGAGTCTCTGCCTGTCCCAAAGTCTGTCTGTCTGTTCTGCGCGACAAAACGACTGGCACCAAATTTGGAACACATGTACATCAGGTGTCCGGGAAGGTTTTAGACCGGGTCTCGGCTTTCTAGGACGTACCGCCCTCCCCCCTGGATCCGCCAGTGCCCCCCACACAGGACAGCTCTCTAGGACGTACCCCCCTGGATCCGCCAGTGCCCCCCACACAGGACAGAAGGGTTTCTGCCTAAACCCTTTTCAATGATCCTTGGGCCATTTTTTCCACTGCCTTGTTTGCTAAAAATTTGTTCCTTTTAGAGGGTACAGTCCTGACCAAGTTTCCAGAGATATTCCCAAAAAATTACCTGCATTAGCCAATACAAGCATGCAAGTCTTTATCTTCATATCCCAACTGCCATACACACGGTCACATGTCGCTTATCAGCCAACAGAAGCTCGCAGGCCCTTAGTCTCCACATACACACAGTTTTACTCCAGGTTTCCATAACAACCCAGCCATTTTTTTTCAATGCTGTAGGTCAGCTTTAGGTTAGGCCTACACAACGACAATAAGTCGCACAACACATAGGGCACAACTACACTGCTACATGTGTCGCGTGACATTGATGTCGCACCAATGTTGCGCAACAATTTTTATAATGATAGTCTATGGTGTTGCACTGCGAAATGTGACGACGCGACAGTCCCAGAAAAATTCATCTTGGATGGAATTTTAGCGATTGTCGTGCCGCAGTCGCAGCATGTCACATAGCCTATCATAATAAAAATTGTTGAGACAAAATGTCGCGCGGCACATGTCATCGTGTAGCCCTAGCGTTAATGGGGCAGGGCGCTGTGGAGGTCATTGTCAAAGGGGCGGGCACTGTGGAGGTCACTGTTAAAGAGGCGTTCACTGTGGATGTTACTGTTAAGGGGCAGGCCACTGTGGAGGCCACTGTTAAGGGGGCAGAGGCCACTATTAAAGAAGCAACTGCTGTGGAGGTCACTGTTAAGGCAGAAGGGAACTGTGAGGTCACTGTTAAGGCAGTGGGGTACTGTGGAGGTCACTGTTAAGGCAGCGGGGTACTGTGGAGGTCACTGTTAAGGGGGCGGGCCCCTGAGGAGGTCCATGTCAAGGGAGTGGGGTGCTGTGAAACTCATTGTTAAAGGGGCGGGCTGCTGTGAAGGTCGAAGTCAAAGGGATGGGCTGCTGTGGAGGTCCCATTTTAAAGTGGTGGGGCACTGTGGGGGGGTCAGTGTTAAGGGGTGGAGGCTGTGGAGGTCACTGTTAAATGGGCGGGGTGCTGTAGAGGTCACTGTTATGGGGGATACTGTCGATATCTTTTAACAACACACACAAACATTAAATGAAATAGTTGAAATATACCCGTGCGAAGCCGGGTCCTTTTGCTAGTACAATAATTTAAAAAAATGCCCTCAAAGGTGTACATCGCCTTTAAGGTGAAAATGGCTGGGCTCTGGAGGGATTAAGGAAAAATATTGGAAAAGTGTACTGTTTATTTCTTTACTACTTTTGCAGGGAGGACTATACACATAAAAGGGTATACTGTATAATGCTATTCCCATCTGTCTTAGGAAAAAACAAGTAATAAAGGTGTACTTTGGTCATTTAAGGGTTAAAGGGCTCATTTAAGGGTTAAAGGGGGGTTTTAATACACGTCTGAAAACTTTTCAAGCATGAATGTAATCTTTTTTGCATGTATACAGTATGGACAACAGAACACCCTCCAGAACCTGAAATAATATGCTAGTACGTAACAGTCCTTACATCATATGATCATGTTTTTGCATGGAAAAAAGTTTTATTCCTGGAAAACCCTTGAAAGGGCAGTGCTAAATTCCAGTCTGTAAAATGAATGCAGAGGATTCTTTGCACTAGATTTGATTCTACTATGTAGGAATCTATAGTCAGTGTGGCTGCAGGCACCAGCTTGATTTTTTTTTGGCTGAGCTGAAATACAGACATGGAATATGTTTTTTATTTTTTTATATTTTATTTTTTATTATGTGTGTGTCAGAATCCTGATGTATTTTTCTGTTTAACCACTAGTGGCTGCTGTTTCACTCACTCTGAAGTATTGTGTTGCACTTCTACTCTTCACCACCGGAGGTTGCTGTGTTTGTCCTCAGATTTGCCCTTGACAAAAATGGGCGCTGTGTGCTGATTGGAAGCCATCTTGTGACCATGTGTCAATTCAATCATTGCTTGAGTATTGACTTGTTCCGGTCTCCTGCTCCTGAGAACCATTTTACCCAGACTGTTTCTTCTCCTTGCTGTCCGCTTGATCTAGACTTCAGGCTGCACCATGGACAACATCTCTACAGTTCATAACTGCGCCTGGCTTTTTCCATCTGGCTACCGGATTCCAGCAGTGTTTACCTGTATTGTAACAATGTTTCTCTAATTAGATGGATTTTTAATTATACCGTATGTGTCTCTATATCCATGTCCATGTCCAGTCCACGTTGATCTCTTGAGCCAATGTTGCATCAGCTATCTGTCAGTGTTTTTGTAGCCAGATTTCTCCTATGGGTCTGTGAATTTTTCAGACACCTGTAAAAAAAAAATCTATAGAGAACTTCTATAGATTATTTTGATACTTTTCAGCATAGATATATTGTGTAACTTCATCTTGCTTAAAATATTAATTATATTTTGATTACAATTTTCCTTAACTAGGTTTGTACATAACTGAGGCATGACCAGGATTTGTATAGCCACAGGGTACCTACATATTTAATATTGTAATACAGTTTTCCTACAGGATATCATACCTATTTGTAATATTAAGGTGGGGCCAAGAAAGCAATAACTTTTCATGGGAATGGGCTCTTGACAAGAGCTAAAAAGTACATTTGCATGTTCCCAGATGTTTAGTACATGTACAGTATGTTGCCAGGGTATGCCCACTATTTTTCTGATTGAAGCTCCTGTTACCTGCTATACCCTGGACCCCTTTAACTATGTACCAAAACCATTTTCGTGTAAGTTTAATTTAAAGGGTTAAAGGGATTCTAAAGTCCCAAAATGAAAGGAATGTCCAGAAGTTCTTTAGAAATATATAAACTCTTATTTTAATCTTGACATTAAAAGATGATTCAAAAAAAGTGCAAGTTAGCAGCTACTGTCATGGATTTTTTTGGATTTTTCTATTTTAAAGTCATGAATAAAACCAGTGTTATTCCTACAGATGTGCTGGACATTCGCTTTCTCTTGTAATAATAGTATGTGCTCCTTGGGTGAGTGGATGACAAGAGGCCAATAGAGAATGTGTTATTTAAAGGAGTATACCTCCTCATAGGGTCAATAATGTGTAGGGAGGGCAGTGTTTTAGTGTTTTATCATGATGCTGACTGGATAAATCCAGAGCTGCCAGACAGCCACAGTGGCTGCACCTGGGGGCATGAGTGGCCCATATGCAATGAGTCCTAAGGTCATACACATACTAGTTTGGCCAATTGCTATCACTCCCGATCCCTTAATACACATGAATGCTCAGCTCTGCCAAGTAAGCATATGTTCTCAAAAGGAAGAGGTGGAGGTAGCCTCTGCCAGTCTCCTCTGGCAATGGTATATTTCCCTGAGAACAAAGAATCAGGCAGTTAATATACATGTTGCTGTATCCTTATCTTCCTTTACATCTGTCATTGTCAGTAGGCCCCTTTGGCTCAGCATCCCCATCTCAGCAACTTCTTTTGGTCAACTATGCAGTCTGGTATGAGTTTCTTCTTCTAAGTAGTGTTGAGCGAACTTCTGTTTTAAGTGCGGCGTCTAAAGTTCGGCTTCCGGTTAGCGGAGAATCCCGATATGGATTCCGAATTCCGTTGTGGTCCGTGGTAGCGGAATCAATAATGGCCGATTATTGATTCCGCTAACACGGACCACAACGGAATTCGGAATCCATATCGGGATTCTCCGCTAACCGGAAGCCGAACTTTAGATGCCGAACTTAAAACAGAAGTTCGCTCAATACTACTTCTAAGCACTGATCCCTAACTGTAGAAAACTAGGGGCTCTGACTGCTCTCCTTACATACAGTTTCTGGCTGAACTAGAACCTTCTAGTGGGAGGGGAGGACTGGAAAACCACAAGCCAAACATATACAATGTTACAATTCTCATCTCTCATAGACTTGCATTAGAACTTCAGTGATACTCAATGACAGCAGTGTTTCAAGACAAAAACAAGTTTCCAGACATAATAAGATAGCAGAACCAGACATTCAAAAGGTCATTCTGTCTGGTTTTGGTGATAAATAAGTCTATTTTTTTTTTCCCCTCAAACATACTCTTCTTTAACTCTTATTGTAACTGTGGTAAATTACTAGCTCCTCATTATCTAGAAAGTCCCAAACGTCTCCCAGTATTCATTAACCCGTTCAACAGTGCCATGCAAATACACTGCAAATGAACAGGATATATATCACAACAGACATACTGTTTAATACTGTGTTTGCATTTTGTATAAGTCAGTGCAAGTTAACCCTTTAAAGTGAGATAAAGTAAGGCGTTGATGATTTTGCATAGTGGAAACAAAGGCAAATGTCCAGACTTCAAAGTACCCCTGCTCCAGAGCACTACATGGATCCTACAAGGAGATAAATTATAATGGAAAGATTTGCAGTTGTACCTGTTCTGTGTTTTTGACCCTCGCCTGGTTTCAGCTCACAATCACTCATGCAAATTACTGACCAAACACTGATATGTCAACAAGGCCTTAGGGTGCTTTCACACTTGCATTAAAGTTTTCCGTTATTGCGTTCCATCCTAGGGGCTCAATACTGGAAAAATCAGTTTTATCCTAATGCATTCTAAATGGTGAGCATTCCGTTCAGTATGCATCAGGATGTCTTAAGTTCAGTCACTCTTATGGTGATTGGCATTAATGTTGGAACCGACACCAAGTGTTTCGGCAAAACGGATCCAGTTTTCCGATCTGCGCTGGAACCGACACCAAGTGTTTCGGCAAAACGGATCAGTTTTTCCGGATGATACCGGAGAGACGGATGCGGTTTTTCAATGCATTTGTTAGACGGATCCGCATCCGGATCCGTTTACAAATGCTATCCCAATAATTATATAAATAAATTCACGGCACTCTGGGTTTTTGCAAAATGAAACTTAAATATTTATTTTAGGCCACCAGTGGTTTTCAATTTAATTAGGCCAACGTTTCGGTCCTCCCGGACCTTGTTCACGGCCTCAAGACTATTGTTGACCGGAAGAAGGGTGGCGTTGGCTCCATCACAGAGCACCGAGTGAACACATGATAAAGTGGAGTGCCAGCCATCCATCTTGTACAAATGCTATCCACTTGCACACGGATTTCTGGATCCACAGGCAGTTCTGTCGGATCTTCACAACGCAAGTTTGAAAGTGCCCTTAGGCTCCATAAGGCAGCACGGTGGCTTAGTGGTTAGCACTGGTGCCTTGCAGCACTGGGGTCCTAGGTTCAACCGACCAAGGACAACATCTGCATGGAGTTTGTATGTTCTCCCTGTGTTTGTGTGTGTGTGATTATTCTGGGTACTTTGGTTTCCTCCCACAATCCAAAGACATTCTGATAGGGAACTTAGATTGTTAGCTCCACTGGGGACAGAGGGTGATGATAATGTCTGTAAAGCACTGCAGAATATGTCAGCATTATATAAGCAAGTAAAATAATTATAAGTAAGTAAAATAACAATAGTGGGTGATGTTGCTGCATGCCAGATGTTAGAGAGGACAATGTTACCATGTAAAAGATGATGCCTCTTTTGATGTCAGCATGTGGTTATAAAGATCATGTGTTGGTCTATCCCCTGCCCCACGTATGATGATGTTATAATAAAAAATGTAAATTAGACTTATTTGATGTGTCCCCATTAGAGTTGAGTGTACTTGCATTTTTGCAGGTTCGAGTTCGGGTTCAGGGTTTAAGTGAATTACGTAATGGATTCCGTTCTCACAGAATCCATCACATAATTTAATGCCCAGTGTATGGCCAGCTCCAAGCGTTCCATTCTTCTGGCCATACACTTGTATTATATTAATAGAAAATCGCGGCACACGGCTTTTGTCTGCAGTTCATGGTATTTTATTCATGCTACATCACACAAAATTCATGATCCAGTAATATCTCTGAAGCACAATTGATTATAAGTGTTAGATTAGGTGACCGGACGTTTCGGCCTATCAAGGCCTTCCTCGGCGGTCTATTATCTTAGTGCGGCTTTAGTGGTGCTTCGGAGCTGGTGATCCAGTATGCCACAATATTCTATTAATTTACTACGACCGACGAGTCCTCGCTGGCACCGACAACCACGGTGTGCGGTGCTCTACTTCTATAGCATCATACACTTGTATTATGACAGCATGCAAAACGGAATGCCTCTAAAGGCATTCTGTTTGGCATGCCGGCATTGAATTACATTATGGATTTCGTGAGAACGGAATCCATTACGTAATTCAATTAAACCCCGAACTCAAACCTGCCAAAAGGCAGGTTCGCTCAACTCCAGTTCTCATAATAGATTATCAGACAGTTTTGGAGGTGTACTTTGGCATCAAAGCAGATGTGGCTCATGCCACAGGTGTGGTGAGTCCCTTTCAAAGTAGCATAGCGGATAATGATGTCCCTTGCATGATAGCACAGGGAGTTGTAAAGGCCACCTTTTGGTATCCTTTAGGTATGAAGTAAACAATAGTTGTAGGAGTGGCTCACCTCCAGTTGATTATGGTGAGGTGCTACTAGCTAAACTTGAGGACACCCTACCTCAATGGTAAAAGTATAGTTCTAGAAAGGGGAAAAGCGAGCACTCACACTATGGCGTCAAATAGAATTGATTTATTTATAAAACAATAGTGGATGTAGATATAAGGTGTTGAAATAGATTAAAATAGTAGCAGCGTAGATAATAACAATAGCAGCGTTAAATGATAGCAGCAATCTGGTGTCACAATAATGGCAGCAATAGGAGGTCACATTAATACTCCTGGTATAATTATACCAATGAATGTAAATCAAATAGGTTAATAAATATAACAAGTAAAATGAAACAAGTGGTAAGAGAGTGAAAAAATGGTGGAAGATGGTGAAAAAATAAAATAAAAATAGAAATAAAAAATTCGGAAAAAAATTCCAAAAAATGGATATACAGTTTTCTTAGTAATAAATATCAACAATAATCCTGGTCACACGTGATTAATATAAAGAAATCTCAAGAGATATAATAGGTGTTGGTCCACTTGCAAATATTTAGTGTCCAGTGCGTTGGTTATTCGTGTTGAGGTATATGGTCGCAAAGATGGCGGTTGCGTCTTAATGTTCCAAATCGCTATATTTGAATTGCGATATTAGTCTTTTTTATAAAGAGTTAATAATGTTATTCATTTGGATTATAGACCAGTAGGTGTAGTATGTCTTACCTCCTTCTGTATATTTCAGAATGGGCTGCTATCGAGTTGACTCTGGGGCGAGTGGTGCGAGAGGCGCTGTGGCGTCTCACTTCGCGTGTCTCCAACTGGCAGCACCCGAGTATCGCGATGGTTCAGGTGAGACTTTCGCTTTCTCTTTGCTGACGTAATCCCAGTGTTGGTAGGTAGCAAAGGTCTGATCAATTAAATTGAATATTCGGATCCTGCAAACTTAAAATCGCATGGCCATGGTTTTTCGTTGTTTTTAGCGGAGGGTTTGCAAAGATATTGCGTAATATGCGAATATGCAAATATTCGTAATGCAAATTTTTATCGCAAATTTTTCAATTGCCGCGTAAAAACATGATTCCTCCCTGCTTCTGAGTCATTGGCCCACAAGCAACTTAAGCAGGGAGGAATCATGACTTTAGATGGGGAAAAAAATGACGAATATTCTAAAAAACTAATATATAGCATATATCAAATATATTTGTTTTTCGAATATTCGTAATATTCTAAAATAAGAATATATAGCGAACATTTGAAAAAAATTAATATAGAGCAAATTAGCTAATATAGTGCTATAATCTTTTTTTTTTTATAGTTGTAATTTTTTTTCCAATCTGGACTTCAGATGAGAAAAAAATTACTACTATTAGACAAAGAAGATTATAGCACTATATTAGCTAAATTGCTCTATATTAGTTTTTTTTTCCGAATATTCGCTATCTTGCTATATATTCTTGTTTTATAATATTACGAATATTAGAAAAAACTAATATATTCGATATAGTGCTAAATATTTGTTTTTTAGAATATTCGTCATTTTTCCCATCTAAAGTCATGATTCCTCCCTGCTTAAGTTGCTTGTGGGCCAATGAATTCGCGTTACGAAAATTCGCAATCAACACTACTCCTAATGTCAAAGATACTGCAGCCTGGCCCACAAGCTAGAAGCAGGAAGGGATCATGTGTACTTATTTAAAAAAAAAATCTAAGTGCCTATAGTCGCGATACAAATTAGCAATTCAAATATTCATGATCAACAATAATGGCAATGACTTGGTACTCTGAACGCTTGGGGTTGTCAGTTATATGAGCTAGTGGACCTCCTCTACAGTACCAGTGCATGTAATGATATCACAGGAATGATGATGTCATAATGGGCAAGTTTCAGTGCCCATATGCCATTTAAGTCCCCAGAATAGGGTTGCACCAGAGAGTTTTCATTGCCAATAACAATAAGTTTGCTCAATGAAACTAATTTGTTTAAATTCGATTTTTCAATTTTATTATTTCAATTGCATAGGTTTAGAATATAGCTAAAAATAATATCATATGATGAATAGCCGTTCACTACAAAACAATGCACAAATCATGTTTTCAAGAATCAGCATGGCTCTTAGTAATTTATTGCATAGATAAGATATAGGATATATACTGTACAAACATTTCACAAAAGTTTTATGTGCCTATAAACTAAGTTTTAACCATAAATAGCTGTAAAACAATTTAAGCAATAAGTGATCAATTGTAATGGAAAATAATGCATGTGCAGTGGTGTTTGAAATTCAACAACATTTAAAATGGATTTTTGTTATCAACTTATTTTCTTTATATATTCTTTCTGAATATAAATCCAAAATTAAAACCACGTATCGGTACAGATCATGAAGTGTGACTACATTCACAATGCAGTAACCTACTATATCACTTGGGTATGCTGAATCTAAATAATATTTAAAAGGGCAAAAAAAGGCAGCAACAAAAAAGTAAAGTACAGTAAAACTCATACCCACGTGATAGGTCGTCTTCAAGGGCGGCCACTATGTCTATGAGTGATATGGACACATCTGGGCAAGCTGGCTAAAGCAGGCAATTATCGGGAAGCAACTGCCTGCTGATCAGTGGAGGTAAGAGCTGCTGCTGTGCTGCCTAAACTACGAATTCACCCAATGAACAAGCGTTTGCTCATTCATCAGGTGATTGGCGTCACCTTTACACAGACCGATTATTGGTAATGAGTGTTCATATTAGCATTCGTTCCTGATAATCGGTTTGATAATGATCCATTCATGCACCTTAAAGGGGTTGTCTCACTTCAGCAAGTGGCATTTATTGTGTAGATAAAGTTAATACAAGCCACTTTCTAATGGACTGCGATTATCCATTTTGCTACCTTTGCTGGCTTGATTCATTTTTCCTTCACATTATACACTTCTCATTTCCATGGTTACGTCCACCCTAAAATCCAGGAGCGGTGGTCGTGCTTGCACACTATAGGAAAAAGCGCAGGCCTCTTTGGCGGTCAGGACCACGGAGTGTACATAAGACGGTGCTTTTTCCTACAGTGTGCAAGCATGACCACCACTGGTGGATTGCAGGGTGGTCGTAACCATAGAAACAAGCAGTGTATAATGCGAACAAAAAATGAATCAAGACAGCAAAGGAAGCAATATGGCCAATAATAATACATTAGAAATTGTCTTGTATTAACTTCCTCTACATAATAGATCCATTTGCTGAAGTGAGACAACCCCTTTAAGTTACTGTAACTGCCATAGTATTTAATAGAGAGAGTAGCAAGGTCTCTCCTGCCTCTCTTTTATCTTGCAGCCTTGTTTAACACCGCAGTGGTGGACATGAGACTTTTGTTCTCTAATGCAACTTCAGAAGTGACAGAATATCCTCAGAGTGGCCGTCATTTCCCTCAAGGCAGTAGGGTCCTTAGAATAAAGACTCATCATTAAATATTAAATCTCCAATTTTTCAACTTTAAGTGCATCATTTGCACTATTTAGCTAAGAAATGTATTGACTCTGTCATCAATCTATATGACGTCCTAATTTGCTATTTAAGGGGTTTTCCTGGATTTTAATATTGATGACCTATCCTCAGGATAGCTTGGAGTAACGCGCTCTGAAGGATGCACGGAGGTTTTGCAGAGCGGCAGATCGGACCTGAATGAAAACTGGTAAGAGAGCCCGTGGGGGCAGCTATGACTACATGAGCAGTGCGGGTGGAGATGACGCAATGATGCTGAGACATGCGCATTAAATAATTGGAGACGCCAAGCTGTGTGTGGACATATGAGGTGAGATGTTCATTGGTGGATAAGGTATCTTGACAATTGAATATAGGTGCACAAATTTCTTAATTACCTATAGGTAGGACCCCATTGGTAGTTTTCCAAGTGGGGGGTGGATGTTTAACAGATACCTATTGTGATTGGTGATGTGTGAGCCAGAGGTGGTGACCTGTATGGTATAAATGTTTGGAGTAAGTACTGTAGTCGAAACATTGCTGTTTTTACTGGTCCTTTTTGTACTTATATCATGGATTAACAGCAAATAAAGAATTAATGGAGAAAAATGCTGCCGTCATATACTAATTGAACGTCTATCCACCAGGATAGGTCATCAATATCAGATCGGCGGGGGTCCGACACCTGCTGGACATTGCAGCGGTGAGCAGAGGTAATTACAAGCTGTCCCATTCACTTCAATAGGATGGCTCCTTCCTATTCAAGTGTATAGGAACAAGCCACCCGATAGAAGTGAATGGGACTGCTTCTTGTAATTACACCTGCTCACTGCAGTGATGTCGACAGCGAGTAGGTAAACAATGAAGGGAACGCAGCCTCCTCTTCAACCAGCTGATCTGATCTCTGATATTAATGACCTATCCTTTAGATTGCCCCTTTTAGGGTCAGGACAGTCCATTCAAAATTGGGAAACATTAGCGTCAAATCAAACAACTATGAATTGCTGATGTCAGGTCACTTTAAGGATAGTATTATTGCTGATAAGGACAGAATGATCTGCTATGGAAGGTTCCATGTTGTGAAAATGCATATAAATGCTCATTAGGAATTCTAATTTGCATCATTGTTTTTGTAAATGGTTTTATGTTTTAATTGCAATTATATGTTTGTTAGACTTTTTATGCCTAAATATGAGATGTCCACTTAATAAATAAGTTTCTTGGCAGCCATCAGTGTGTTCTTCAGAAGCATTGCTATTGTCATTGGTCCCACACCCCCGGGAACAGGTGTAATATAGCCTGCTTTTTCTTTGACTTCTGGAAGACAGAAAAAAGGAATACAATTTTGTATAGAGGCTATTGGCAGTACCAAAACTAAAGAGCATATCCAAAATTGTGCACACCCAAAAAGTAAAATGTAAGCTCAAGCTTTATTAGATCCGAAAAACAGACATTACCTTGAAAAAACAATTAAAAACGATCGAACACAATACACTACAATACTATTTGACACTATTCTTGCCATGAAAATGATGTAAAACTTGATGAAACTCCAACAGACCCCATTATAAGAGTTCATCAAGCACCACTAGAAGTCATGATGCCAATTTAGACATAGTCTTACAATTTTTAAATTGGAATTTTACCACCATTGTACATTACACCCGATAATTTGGTCAAAATAAAACAAATGCTCAATTTTAGGCATAATCCCAAATTGAAGTCCTACTTTCTTGAAAATGTGAGGTAATAATACCTTTGCTTTCTGGTCACCGAGCTGTAACAAATATTGCTCTTTTACAGAATACTGTTGTACATTTAATTCTAAACATCAGTTTATACCTTCTCATACTTCTCTGTGTTATTCTCAGAATAGTCTGAAAAACATTGAACTTGAAGGACAGGTGTCTTTTTCATTACAAGTAATTGTGCCACTGTTGCTGAGGTGTCAACATATACCTGAAGCCAGTCCTGATCATTGTCTAATCAGTGGAGGTCCATTCAGTAGGTACCCCACCAATACTTAATACAGCCCATTTGGTTTAATCATACATCGCTCTGCTCCCAACAAGGCACTAAGTCTAATGTGGCAGTGATAACAGCCCCTACACATAGTATTAGACTGGGGCTCCTTGGGCCTACCAGATGAAATTATTTTTGGGGCCCAACCCCCATATCATCAATAAAATCTAATAAGTTTTGAATCAAAGAAATAATCCCTCCAGAATCTGTGAGGCCCACTATGGCTTCAGAGACTGGGCCTATCGGAGGATGCTCTGGTACTCTAGTGGGCCAGTCCGACCCTGCCTACACATCTCAAGTAATATACAAAACACAGTAGTATCCCAGTATTTGAAGAGAGTACAACTTTATGAAAGTTATATAAAATGTGAACCATTTTGAAGGACACAGGTACCCATTCTTTTTTGTCTTTTGTGAAAGACGAGACAGAGGGGATATGATAGAAACTTTTAAATACATAAAGGGAATCAACAAGGTAAAAGAAGAGAGAATATTTAAAAGAAGAAAAACTGCTACAAGAGGACATAGTTTTAAATTAGAGGGGCAAAGGTTTAAAAGTAATATCAGGAAGTATTACTTTACTGAGAGAGTAGTGGATGCATGGAATAGCCTTCCTGCAGAAGTGGTAGCTGCAAATACAGTGAAGGAGTTTAGGCATGCATGGGATAGGCATAAGGCCATCCTTCATATAAGATAGGGCCAGGGGCTATCCATAGTACTCAGTATATTGGGCAGACTAGATGGGCCAAATGGTTCTTATCTGCCGGCACATTCTGTGTTTCTATGTTTCTCTACTTTGTCTATATTTAGTCATGAAACTACAGTTAGTTTGTAGCAAAAATATTATATTGTATTTACAACTTTTAGAAGAGCAGACTAAGGCTCTTTCACACTTGCGTTGTTGGGTTCCGGCATAGAGTTCCGTCGTCGGGGCTCTATGCCGGAAGAATCCTGATCAGGATTATCCCAATGCATTCTGAATGGAGAGAAATCTGTTCAGGATGCATCAGGATGCCTTCAGTTCCGGAACGGAACGTTTTTTTGGCCGGAGAAAATACCGCAGCATGCTGCGCTTTTTGCTCCGGCCAAAAATCCTGAATACTTGCTGCAAGGCCGGATCCGGAATTAATGCCCATTGAAAGGCATTAATCCGGATCCAGCCTTAAGCTAAACGTCGTTTCGGCGCATTACCGGATCCGACGTTTTTTCTGAATGGTTACCATGGCTGCCAGGACGCTAAAGTCCTGTTTGCCATGGTAAAGTGTAGTGGGGAGCAGTATACTTACCGTCCGTGCGGCTCCCGGGGCGCTTCAGAGTGACGTCAGGGCGCCCCACGTGCATGGATGACGTGTCGCATGGATCACGTCATCCATGCGCATGGGGCGCTCTGACGTCATTCTGGAGCGCCCCGGGAGCCGCACGGACTGTAAGTATACTGCTCCCCCGCTCCCCACTACTACTATGGCAGCCAGGACTTTAATAGCGTCCTGGGTGCCATAGTAACACTGAACGCATTTTGAAGACGGATCCGTCTTCAAATGCTTTCAGTTCACTTGCATTGTTACGGATCCGGCGGGCACCTCTGGCAAATGGAGTGCACGACGGATCCGGACAACGCAAGTGTGAAAGAGGCCTAGGATGTGCCAAATTTAGCACTCTGTATGATACATTTGGTGCATGGCTAGACACTTGTCTAAGTTTACACCGACTATTGGTTGGATTACCTCATACTAATGGTTTGGCACAAATTTGAGGTATACTGTTGCATCTTAAGCTACGCACCTTTCCTCCAAGTCATGCCTCTGTAAAACTGAAACAGGTGGGTCAGATGCACTGGTCTATTATTTTTGGCATATTTGCTTCATAAATAGATCTAACACTTGATGTGACATTATGTGCCATAAATGGAGGGAGGGGTTGGAGAGACAGAGATAACATTTTATGGTGGTCTTGTGAAGTTGTACCATGGGAACTATGGGAAGTCTGGGGCACTCAGCGTCACAGGTTATTACTGCACTTAAAGGGGTTATCTAAGTTCTATAATGCCCAATGCCCCCCCATATGCCCGGGCCCCTCACAGAGGTTGTATTTACCTTGCTCCCCAGCACCTTGTTTTCATCTGCGCGACGCAGCGCCTGCGCGATGCAGGCATGGGGAGCGAGTTAAGTACTATGTGTGTGACGGGCCCAAGCATATGGGGGGGGGGGCATTATAGAACTTGGATAGACCCTTTAACAATGAATTTGCATATGGATTAAAAGTACTTTTTTTTACAGAGTGAAGCAAAGGACGACTGAGTAAAAAATATCACATACAGCTGGTGTGTAAAAAAAGAAAATTCTGTGCAATAATTTTACTTTATTTAATGCACTTATGGCAATAAACAGCCCCTCCACTGAGTTCTTACAGTAATGAAAATTACTTAGCCCTAGGGTTGAGGGTTGAAACATATAAGTTACCTATGTTAACTTAGAATTCAAGGAAATGTATGCTGCTATTGTCTTTGTGTGAACATTCAAGGGGAATATGAAACAATACAGTGTACTATTGATTATTTGTAGATCTGAAACATCCTATAATCTATAAAGTGTAATCTTTATAAAAAAAAAAATATATATGAAAACCTTGGGGTGATTACCAGCCACCACTTCCTTTCCTCTGTCTAATTTTGTACCTGCACCATGGCAAAATCTAGACAAGAGGCATAGTACCAGATTCTTAATACATTTTGCCATGCATGCTGTAACTAAAATAAAGACATTCTAAAGCAAAGTATTTGCTAATGTACCGTATTTCATATAGCATTACCTATATTGCATATAAATGATATATTTGACAATAGAAATGCATTACCTTCAAAGTCCACATCTCCAACTAATATGTTTTTTCCAGTAACGGGATCTTCTATGTGATTGATTCCGACATCTATTATGGCAGCCCCTTCTTTAACCATGTCTGCTGTAATCAATTTTGGAATACCTGGAGCACAGGAATTAAGAGATCCATAGTGATATAAAAAGAAATACTGAGGGGCATTTACTAAAGTTTTTCCGCCACTATTGTGGCATAAAAAAGTCCCAAATTATGGCGCACACATATTTGCACCATAATTTGTGACTTTTTGAGCTTCTCACCACTTTTCTATTTAAAATCTAACACAGTGGCACATGCTGTATGATAAATTTGCTATAACTCGCTAGGCACATTTGACAGCTTATGCCGCATAGTTTACATCCTTTACATAGCAATTTTTTTAAATAAATCGGGTATATTTTATTTTTAGTCATGATGAAGGCCTAAAAAGTGTCTAAACACACTATAAATTTGCCACATGGAGATTTTACCACACAACACTTGCAAGCAGGCTCTTTAAAGGAGTTCTCCAGGATTTTGATATTCATGGCTTTCCGCAGGATAGGTCATGAATATCTGATCGTAGGAGTATAACTCCCAGCACCCCTGCCAATCAGCTCTTTGAAGAGACCATGGCACTCTGGGCCGCTTCCTAGGGCGTGACGTCATGTTCATTGGTCACATGGCCTAGGTGCAAGCTTATTCCCATTTGAGTGAATTGGGCTGAGCTGCAATACCAAGCATAACCACTATCCAATGGATGGTGCTGTGCTTGGGAAGCTCACTAGGGCTCCAGTGAGTCATCAATATAAAAATACCAGAGAACCCCTTTAAAGCAAGTTACCAAACAAAATAGGGGGATATTTCTATACCATTTAGGAAAAGCTTTGGAAGCACTTTGAGAATTACTCTATTCTAAGCCAAGTACTCTCTACTCAAATAAATTAAGTTAAAATACTCAGGGCTATGATCATACACAGTTCAACACAGCGTCAGTTTTTTACTAATAGGAGAAACGTGTGACCATCATGAAAAAAATATATACAATGTGGCTTGCAACATTTTTTCCCATTGGGAAACAAAACCTACTACAGGTCATGGTAATACCGTAACATACGATGACTTCAAGGCGATGACATCAACAATAAGCAATGCACAGGGCAGACCCATGTGTGCAGGCATACCTTATCCCAGTGGCTGGTACTACTCACTTGCTGACAGGGACAGACCATAGACCCCACATGGAAATTTCCCGGAGGGCCGATGCATAGGACGCCGCCTGAGCCTTCCTCACGGCCACTGGCTGGGTACATAATGATCTGATGATCTCAGCATTAATTAATGTTAAGAGAATCAGGTACTTATGCCCTTGGCCTTGGCCGGTGCTCTCCTGAATTCAACTGTATCACCATCCTCAGGACAGTGATACAGTTGAATACTGCAAAGTGGGTGGCAGTATTTTACGCTGCAGCAGGGGCGTACCTAGAGCATTTGGCACCCGGGGCGAACCCTTTGTTTGCCCCCCCCCAAGAAAGTTAAGAAAACATGCACAAACTTTTTTCAATGTTTTCAATAATATTTATTACAAATTTGTAAGCTCTATATCAACTTGAAAAAACTATAACTGTGAAAAATAAATTAACTTGGAAATAAATTACACCCCCCTTAATTACACCCCCTCCCTCCCCACCTTAATTACACCCCCTCCCTTAATTACACGTCACCTCCTCCCTTAATTACACCCCCTCCCTCCCCACCTTAATTACACCCCCTCCCTTAATTACACCCCCTCCCTTAATTACACCCCCCCTTAATTACACACTCCCCCCCTTAATTTCACCCCCTCCCTCCCCACCTTAATTACAAACCCCTCCCTTAATTACACACACACATCCCTTAATTACACCCCCCCTTAATTACAAACCCCTACTTAATTACACACACACACACCCCTTAATTACACAATTATTTACTCACATTTTGATGATGCCTCAGGCTCCGTCCGACCGCTGGTAATGGATCCTTCCGCTTCTTTAAAAGATCCGTGAAGGCGGCGTCAGCGTCGTGACGTCATGTTGCGCGCCGCCGCAATAATCCTTCCACAGAAGCCGGCGCCTGGCGGAGTCGCGTCGCGGTGCAGCAGTGGATGGAGGGGTGACTCCGTCATGGCACCCCCCTTGTGAGTGGCACCCGGGGCGGGCCGCCCCCCCCCCCTCCTTGGTACGCCACTGCGCTGCAGTATGGTATTTTGTGGACAGTACAGTACAGTGCTGGGGTGGTATTTTTTTGCACTAAGGTACTGCTAGTCCTGGCTATTTCGGTTCTTCATTCCAACTTGTGCTGCCTCACATTCTGTCTATGTGGATCCGCCTATGACATGGGGACACTTAGTTTTGTTTTTTTCCAGGGCCAGTTTAAGTTCCCAGACTGCCCCTGATTGCTGACCCCATTTGGTGCATCCATATGGCATTGTATAATATATATATATATATATATTCTGACAGTCATATATAAGAAACCTCTGTTTCTACCCTCCAGAAAGATTACAACCTACAAACCGGATTCCAAAAAAGTTGGGACACTAAACAAATTGTGAATAAAAACTGAATGCAATGATGTGGAGATGGCAAATGTCAATATTTTATTTTTTAATAGAACGTAGATGACAGATCAAACGTTTAATCCGAGTAAATGTATCATTTTAAAGGAAAAATACGTTGATTCCAATTTTCACGGTGTCAACAAATCCCCAAAAAGTTGGGACAAGTAGCAATAAGAGGCTGGAAAAAGTAAATTTGAGCATAACGAAGAGCTGGAAGACCAATTAACACTAATTAGGTCAATTGGCAACATGATTGGGTATAAAAAAAGCTTCTCAGAGTGGCAGTGTCTCTCAGAAGCCAAGATGGGTAGAGGATCACCAATTCCCACAATGTTGCGCAGAAAGATAGTGGAGCAATATCAGAAAGGTGTTACCCAGCGAAAAATTGCAAAGACTTTGCATCTATCATCATCAACTGTGCATAACATCATCCGAAGATTCAAAGAATCTGGAACAATCTCTGTGCGTAAGGGTCAAGGGCGTAAAACCATACTGGATGCCCGTGATCTCCGGGCCCTTAAACGACACTGCACCACAAACAGGAATGCTACTGTAAAGGAAATCACAGAATGGGCTCAGGAATACTTCCAGAAACCATTGTCAGTGAAAACAATCCACCGTGCCATCCGCCGTTGCCAGCTGAAACTCTACAGTGCAAAGAAGAAGCCATTTCTAAGCAAGATCCACAAGCTCAGGCGTTTTCACTGGGCCAGGGATCATTTAAAATGGAGTGTGGCAAAATGGAAGACTGTTCTGTGGTCAGACGAGTCACGATTCGAAGTTCTTTTTGGAAATCTGGGACGCCATGTCATCCGGACCAAAGAGGACAAGGACAACCCAAGTTGTTATCAACGCTCAGTTCAGAAGCCTGCATCTCTGATGGTATGGGGTTGCATGAGTGAGTGTGGCATGGGCAGCTTGCATGTCTGGAAAGGCACCATCAATGCAGAAAAATATATTCAGGTTCTAGAACAACATATGCTCCCATCCAGACGTCATCTCTTTCAGGGAAGACCCTGCATTTTTCAGCAAGATAATGCCAGACCACATTCTGCATCAATCACAACATCATGACTGCGTAGGAGAAGGATCCGGGTACTGAAATGGTCAGTCTGCAGTCCAGATCTTTCACCTATAGAGAACATTTGGCGCATCATAAAGAGGAAGGTGCAACAAAGAAGGCCCAAGACGATTGAACAGTTAGAGGCCTGTATTAGACAAGAATGGGAGAGCATTCCTATTTCTAAACTTGAGAAACTGGTCTCCTCGGTCCCCAGACGTCTGTTGAGTGTTGTAAGAAGAAGGGGAGATGCCACACAGTGGTGAAAATGGCCTTGTCCCAACTTTTTGGAGATTTGTTGACACCATGAAATTCTGATTCAACATATTTTTCCCTTAAAATGGTACATTTTCTCAGTTTAAACTTTTGTTCCGTGATTTATGTTCTATTCTGAATAAAATATTAGAAGTCGGCACCTCCACATCATTGCATTCAGTTTTTATTCACGATTTGTATAGTGTCCCAACTTTTTTGGAATCCGGTTTGTATGTTTCCAGGGGTATCCGCTGAGTGTTGGAGAGGCTGCGGGGGTCAAGGGACTCTTTTCCACATTTTGTGGGGTTGTCCACACCTCACTCAACTATGGCAAGATGTTTTTTCATAGATATCTAAAATTACTGGAAATCATTTTTCTCCCTCCCCGTCAATGGCTCTTTTACTTATAGGCTTAGATGAGAAGGGAGAATAATCAGTGCACACATATATCTTACTGCCAAATTGGCAATAGCGCATCATCGGAAATCACCTGTCATAACTTGTATGACAGAGATCAGGTCAAGGATTGACAAGACATGCACATATGAAAGGATAATGGCCCTGAAAAATCACTGCATAGGCAAATGTGAGAAATATTGGGCAACCGGATGGTCGGGTGCACCTGGGGGGAGACTGAGAGGAGGATTAGAAAACCTGAAGGTAATAATAATACGAGGTATTGATATAAGTCCATCTAACTGTCATATTTACAGTCTACATATTTTGCATATATATGTGTGTATATATATATATATATATATCACAAATATCGCAGCAGCACAGTCAGACGTGATGAACTGGGTGCAAATCCCCACAGAGGCCGGCCCCTCCTCCACGATATATACTTCACAAATAACGAGGCAGCACTTCCAGCTTTAGGTGGTAGGATGAAGACCCCAAAACTTTAATCCCAGCAACGTTTCGGCCTGCTCAATGAGGCCCTTATCTTAAGATAAAGGCCTCATTGAGCAGGCCGAAACGTTGCTGGGATTAAAGTTTTGAGGTCTCACCCTACCACCTAAAGCTGGAAGTGCTGTCTCGTTATTTGTGAAGTATATGTGTGTATATATATATATATATATATATATATATATATATATATATACACTGACCTAAAGAATTATTAGGAACACCTGTTCTATTTCTCATTAATGCAATTATCTAGTCAACCAATCACATGGCAGTTGCTTCAATGCATTTAGGGGTGTGGTCCTGGTCAAGACAATCTCCTGAACTCCAAACTGAATGTCAGAATGGGAAAGAAAGGTGATTTAAGCAATTTTGAGCGTGGCATGGTTGTTGGTGCCAGACGGGCCGGTCTGAGTATTTCACAATCTGCTCAGTTACTGGGATTTTCACGCACAACCATTTCTAGGGTTTACAAAGAATGGTGTGAAAAGGGAAAAACATCCAGTTTGTGGCAGTCCTGTGGGCAAAAATGCCTTGTGGATGCTAGAGGTCAGAGGAGAATGGGCCGACTGATTCAAGCTGATAGAAGAGCAACGTTGACTGAAATAACCACTCGTTACAACCGAGGTATGCAGCAAAGCATTTGTGAAGCCACAACACGCACAACCTTGAGGCGGATGGGCTACAACAGCAGAAGACCCCACTGGGTACCACTCATCTCCACTACAAATAGGAAAAAGAGGCTACAATTTGCACGAGCTCACTAAAATTGGACTGTTGAAGACTGGAAAAATGTTGCCTTTGAGTCTCGATTTCTGTTGAGACATTCAAATGGTAGAGTCCGAATTTGGCGTAAACAGAATGAGAACATGTATCCATCCTCTAAAGGCTACTTCCAGCAGGATAATGCACCATGTCACAAAGCTCGAATCATTTTAAATTGGTTTCTTGAACATGACAATGAGTTCACTGTACTAAAATGGCACCCACAATCACCATATCTCAACCCAATAGAGCATCTTTGGGATGTGGTGGAACGGGAGCTTCGTGCCCTGGATGTGCATCCCTCAAATCTCCATCAACTGCAAGATGCTATCCTATCAATATGGGCCAACATTTCTAAAGAATGCTATCAGCACCTTGTTGAATCAATGCCACGTAGAATTAAGGCAGTTCTGAAGGCAAAAGGGGGTCCAACACCGTATTAGTATGGTGTTCCTAATAATTCTTTAGGTGAGTGTATATATACAGTACAGACCAAAAGTTTGGACACACCTTCTCATTCAAAGAGTTTTCTTTTATTTTCATGACTATGAAGGCATCAAAACTATGAATTAACACATGTGGAATTATATACATAGCAAACAAGTG